>NC_045968.1:26654238-26919238 GCF_010909765.2 Amblyraja radiata
GCAGGTCAGGCAGCATCCCAATAGAATATGGAAAAGGTGACGGAGTGAGACAAAGGAGTTGCAGAATTGCGAATTGTGAAGCCAGAGGAAGGAATGTATGTGGAAGTTATCACGGAGGTAGAAATAGGTACAAGTCCAGGGGCACAGTTGAGGAGGGGGGACGGGGGTAAGAGGAAAACGGGGTCTATTTCTGACCGTCAGTTTGTGTGATGTATCTCTGCAGTGAATTTGCAGCAGCTGTCCCACAGTCAACTCACCATAGACCAGTGAAGTACCTGCATTTTACAGGTCTTTCTGGTGAAATCTGAAATCTCTTTATGGATCCGAGATCGGTTCTACCCAATCCCATATCCAGCTTGGAAGAAGTACTATACTCCTTGGAAAAAGAAGGATATAGAGCGGACCTTCTCAGCAACGTATGGAGCACATGTTTGGAATTTTATGAATTCCAACATTAAAAAGGGAATAATTGCTGGAAGTGGATCATTAATTGAACATTTTTTTCAGTTGTATTGTCCAACTACATACAGAAAAGTAATTCAGTTGAATCATAGTTCATGGTGATTTATGTCCTGGTGTTCTTGTTTTTAGTATGTCTACAATTGTGTTTTAGTGTTTATAAGTGTGTTTTAGTGTGGGGGGGGGGGGTGAAGGCGGGAATTGGGGAAACTGTGTTTTGTTCACTTACCTCGGTGGAAAGCGACTTTTCTCCTTGTTGCATTTCGCCCTCCCTCGTGGCCTAACAACTTGGATTGGTGCAGCCTTTCCCGGAGTCGTGGAGCCAGGCCATCCCCTGCCGGGGGTCGCTAGAAGAAGTGCTCCGATCGCTTGCCTGCGGAGTACGACATCCTGAAGCCGCGGTCTGCGGAACCTCTAGCGGCGGGCGTGGCGTGGACTTTCCATCGCGGAGCGGGTGAGCCAGAAGAAATGAGACTCCGACTAATAGATAAATATGACCAATTCTTAAGGAGTTGGTCTCCTTTCATCGACTTTTTGGAATCATGTGATGCAGCGGTACCATAAGGATTGCTGATTTCAGTTCATGATGTGGATGGATCTACATCTCCGAATATAGATTTGAAAAATTCTCTTTTAAGGGGCCTCCTCTTCTATTTGGGACCAGGGGAGAATAAGTGTTCAGCACAGACTAAATTTAAATTTCTTTATTTTTATAGCACATTTTTAGTCAACTTGCATTGACCCCAAAGTGCTTCACATAATTACATTCACACACACAGGCAAAGATGGGTGAAGTGTCTTGCCCAAGGACACACACAGGCAAAGGTGGGTGAAGTGGGTGAAGTGTCTTGCCCAAGGACACAACGACAGTATGCACTCCAAGCGGGATTCGAACCAGCTACCTTCCGGTTTCCAGCCGAACACTTAGCCCATTGTGCCATCTGTCGTCCCCGAGATGGCCTGTTTCCGTGCTGTAATTGTTATATGGTTACACTTTGCTTTCTGGCAACTGTTCTTTAATTCTGCATCCAAATCCAGTTCAGGTGCCATTTAAATTGGAATGAAACACCAATTTCTGCCAAAAAAAATGACAGAGTGCTGGAGTAACTCTGCAGGTCAGGCAGCATCCCAATAGAACATGGAAAAGGTGACGGAGTGAGACAAAGGAGTTGCAGAATTGCGAATTGTGAAGCCAGAGGAAGGAATGTATGTGGAAGTTATGAAGGAGGTAGAAATAGGTACAAGTCCAGGGGCACAGTTGAGGAGGGGGGACGGGGGTAAGAGGAAAACGGGGTCTATTTCTGACCGTCAGTTTGTGTGATGTATCTCTGCAGTGAATTTGCAGCAGCTGTCCCACAGTCAACTCACCATAGACCAGTGAAGTACCTGCATTTTACAGGTCTTTCTGGTGAAATTGTATTTACAGAGGAAACAATAGCGATTTTTCTAAATACTGTATAGATCTGTCAAAATGTTACGTATTTTGTATTTGGAAGAATAATAAATCTGCTTGTGCTAAAAGAGTACAACGTGGCATTATTTTATAATTCAGGGTATGACATTGTAAAAAAAAATAAAGAATACAAAGCAAGTGAAATTGTTTCCAGGCAAAAGCAAAATTGATGTTAAGGGAATGGCTGATAAAACAGGGATGGCCTTTACTTTTCAATGTGGTAAATGATTGAAAGGGATCAGGAAGATAGAGCCCTTGATTCATTAATCTGTACTCTACAGAAACATGTCATTTTTGCCCCAATTTGTCCATGCCAACTTGGTTAGCATTCTGCGAGCAGTCAGTATTATGGTCGAGGAGGCACTGAAAGTCCTAATGCATATGAAGGTAGACATATCTCCCGGGCCTTATCAGATATATCTGAGGACACAATGTGGGAAGCTAGACTGGACATTACAGGGACCCAGGCAGTGATTTATGAGCTATTATTAAATATGGGTCAGGTGCCAGAAGACTGGAGGGTGACAAATGATGTATCTCTATTTCAGCAAGGTTGCAGGGAAGAACAGGAACTAGAGGCCTGGGATTCTAACAGCTGTGGTTTGAATGGTACTAGAGAGTATTGTGATGATAAGATATACATGCATTTGTATTGACAGAGGATGATTAGGGATAGTCAGCATTGTTTTGTATGTGGGAGATCATGTCTCATGGATCTGATTGAATATTTTAAGATGTGATCATAAAGGTTAACAAAGGCAGAGTTGTGGATGATGCAGATATGGATTTCAGCAAGGTACTTAACAAGGTACCGTGTGGTAGGCTGCTCTGGAAGGTTAGATTGCATGGGATCCAAGGAGAATCAGCCAACAGGATAGAAAATTGGCTTCATTAAAGTAGGCAGAGTGTGATGATGGAAGGAGTGATGGTGCAGAGCTGCTTGAAAATGACATCACAAGTCGAGAAGATGGTCAAGTAGGCCTTCAGCACATTGGCCTTCATCAGTCAGGGTATGGTATATGGAAGTTGAGAGGTCATGTCACAGTTGTATAAGATATTGGTGAGACCACATTTAGAGTATTGTATTCAGTTTTTGTCACTCTTTTATAGGATAGATGTTGTTAAGCTACTGTGAAAAGGGTGCAGAGAAATCTATGAGGATGTTGCCAGGACTCAAGGGCCTGAGCTGTAGGGAGAGGTTGACCAGGCTAGAACTTTATTCCTTGGAGTGCAGGAGGATGAGGGGTGATCTTATTGAGGTGTATAAGATCATGAGAGGAATAGATAGCATAAATGCAGTCTTTTACCCAGAGTAAGGGAATCAAGAATCAGAGGACGTGGGTTAAATGCGAGGGAGAAAAGCTTTAACTGAGGGGCAACTATTTTTACTAAAGGGTGGTAGGTATTTGGAACAAACAGCCATAGTAGGTTGGTGAGGCAGGTATGATCACAACCTTTGAAAAACATTTAGACAGGTACATGGACATGATGAATTTCGAGGGATATGGCCAAACAGAGGAAGGTGGTACCAGTGTAGATGGGGCATATTGGTCAGTGTGGCAAGTTGGGCTGAAGAACCTGTTTCTATGTTGTATGACTATGACTCTACCTCTTTGAATTTGAGATGTCTTTGATTATTCAAAATTGAAAAAAGAACTATAGGTGCCAGAAATCCAAAATATAATCATAAAATGTTGAAGTCATACAGCTTCTTTTTTTTAGTTGTAGAGATGACCACAAGGAAACTGGTCCTTCAGCCCATCTAGTCTACATCAACCATCATCACACATTCACTAGTTCAATGTGATTCCACTTCCCACTTTTCTACATGCTAGGGGCAATGTGGTATGTAACCTATCAGATTAGCCTACCATATGCTTGCTAAAGTCCATGTAGACAACCTTTAATGTCCTGAACTCATAAATCCTCTTGGTGCAATAAAACTCTATATGAATTGTGACAAACTACTTCCCACACACTAAACTATGCTGAATATCTCTAATTAGTCCCTACCTAAACAAATGCTGGTCATAAACTCCTCCAACAACTTTCCCAACACTCATGTCAGGTTCATTGACCCTGAAGTTTCTAGACTTCCCTTTGCTGCCTTCCTAATGGTGCAACATTAGCCACCCTCCAGTCTCCGGAACTTCACCTGATATAAATTTTTCTGCAAGGATTTCTGCAATTTATTCCCTAGCTTCTTATGATTGAAGGATGCACTAGATCAAGCCCTGGGATTTATCCATCTGAATCTATGTTAAAAACATTAAAAATCCCTTTTTTGATAATTCAATGGCCTAAGGCTTCACAACTTAAGTACCTCAGTTCCTCAGCTTGCATGATCTCCTCATCAGTAAAAACTGATGGAAAAATAATAATTTAATATCTCCCCCATCACTTGTGACTCTACATAAAGATGAGCATGCTGATTGTAAAGGAGATCTATTCTCTCCCTAACCATCCTTTTACTCTTCGTATACCTGCAGAATTTGGGGATTTTTTTTACCTTGCCTTTGAGATTCATTTCATGTCCTCTAGACATATATCATTGTGCATTTCAGAGGCTTTTAGAATATCCTGGCACATGGATATGCAGGGATATGAATCATGTGCAGGTGAAGAAGTTTGTGAGAATGTCTAATAACTCAGAATCCATACATGAGTATAAGTTGTTTATTTAAGAAAGCACACAGAGCTCAAATACATTGGTGTTAGAAACATAGAAACATAGAAATTAGGTGCAGGAGTAGGCCATTCGGCCCTTCGAGCCTGCACCGCCATTCAATATGATCATGGCTGATCATCCAACTCAGTATCCCGTACCTGCCTTCTCTCCATACCCTCTGATCCCCTTAGCCACAAGGGCCACATTTAACTCCCTCTTAAACATAGCCAATGAACTGGCCTTGACTACCCTCTGTGGCAGAGAGTTCCAGAGATTCACCAATCTCTGTGTGAAAAAAGTTCTTCTCATCTCGGTTTTAAAGGATTTCCCCCTTATCCTTAAGCTGTGACCCCTTGTCCTGGACTTCCCCAACATCGGGAGCAATCTTCCTGCATCTAGCCTGTCCAACCCCTTAAGAATTTTATAAGTTTCTATAAGATCCCCTCTCAATCTCCTAAATTCTAGAGAGTATAAACCAAGTCTATCCAGTCTTTCTTCATAAGACAGTCCTGACATCCCAGGAATCAGTCTGGTGAACCTTCTCTGCACTCCCTCTATGGCAATAATGTCCTTCCTCAGATTTGGAGACCAAAACTGTACGCAATACTCCAGGTGTGGTCTCACCAAGACCCTGTACAACTGCAGTAGAACCTCCCTGCTCCTATACTCAAATCCTTTTGCTATGAAAGCTAACATACCATTTGCTTTCTTCACTGCCTGCTGCACCTGCATGCCTACTTTCAATGACTGGTGTACCATGACACCCAGGTCTCGCTGCATCTCCCCTTTTCCTAGTCGGCCACCATTTAGATAATAGTCTGCTTTCCTGTTTTTGCCACCAAAATGGATAACCTCACATTTGTCCACATTATACTGCATCTGCCAAACATTTGCCCACTCACCCAGCCTAGCCAAGTCACCTTGCAGTCTCCTAGCATCCTCCTCACAGCTAACACTGCCCCCCAGCTTAGTGTCATCCGCAAACTTGGAGATATTGCCTTCAATTCCCTCATCCAGATCATTAATATATATTGTAAATAGCTGGGGTCCCAGCACTGAGCCTTGCGGTACCCCACTAGTCACTGCCCGCCATTGTGAAAAGGACCCGTTTACTCCTACTCTTTGCTTCCTGTTTGCCAGTCAGTTCTCTATCCACATCAATACTGAACCCCCAATGCCGTGTGCTTTAAGTTTGTATACTAATCTCTTATGTGGGACCTTGTCGAAAGCCTTCTGGAAGTCCAGATACACCACATCCACTGGTTCTCCCCTATCCACGCTACTAGTTACATCCTCGAAAAATTCTATAAGATTCGTCAGACATGATTTACCTTTTGTAAATCCATGCTGACTTTGTCCAATGATTTCACCACTTTCCAAATGTGCTGCTATCCCATCTTTAATAACTGACTCTAGCAGTTTCCCCACTACCGATGTTAGACTAACTGGTCTGTAATTCCCCGTTTTCTCTCTCCCTCCCTTCTTAAAAAGTGGGGTTACGTTTGCTACCCGCCAAACCTCAGGAACTACTCCAGAATCTAAAGAGTTTTGAAAGATTATTACTAATGCATCCACTATTTCTGGAGCTACTTCCTCAAGTACTCTGGGATGCAGCCTATCTGGCCCTGGGGATTTATCGGCCTTTAATCCATTCAATTTACCCAACACCATTTCCCGGCTAACCTGGATTTCACTCACTTCCTCCAACTCCTTTGACCCGCTGTCCCCTGCTATTTCCGGCAGATTATTTATGTCTTCCTTAGTGAAGACGGAACCAAAGTAGTTATTCAATTGGTCCGCCATATCCTTGTTCCCCATGATCAACTCACCTGTTTCTGACTGCAAGGGACCTACATTTGTTTTAACTAATCTCTTTCTTTTCACATATCTATAAAAACTTTTGCAGTCAGTTTTTATGTTCCCTGCCAGTTTTCTTTCATAATCTATTTTTCCTTTCCTAATTAAGCCCTTTGTCCTCCTCTGCTGGTCACTGAATTTCTCCCAGTCCTCCGGTATGCTGCTTTTTCTGGCTAATTTGTACGCATCATCCTTCGCTTTGATACTATCCCTGATTTCCCTTGTTATCCACGGATGTACTACCTTCCCTGATTTGTTCTTTTGCCAAACGGGGATGAACAATTTTTGTAGTTCATCCATGCAGTCTTTAAATGTCTTCCATTGCATATCCACCGTCAACACTTTTAGAATTAATTGCCAGTCAATCTTGGCCAATTCACGTCTCATACCCTCAAAGTTACCTTTCTTTAAGTTCAGAACCATTGTTTCTGAATTAACAATGTCACTCTCCATCCTAATGAAGAACTCAACCATATTATGGTCACTCTTGCCCAAGGGGGCACGTACAACAAGACTGCTAACTAACCCTTCCTCATTACTCAATACCCGGTCTAAAATAGCCTGTTCTCTCGTTGGTTCCTCTACATGTTGATTTAGATAACTATCCCACATACATTCCAAGAAATCCTCTTCCTCAGCACCCCTGCCAATTTGATTCACCCAATCTATATGTAGATTGAAGTCACCCATTATAACGGTTTTGCCTTTGTCACACGCATTTCTAATTTCCTGCTTGATACCATCTCCAACTTCACTACTACTGTTAGGTGGCCTGTACACAACACCCACCAGCGTTTTCTGCCCCTTAGTGTTTCGCAGCTCTACCCATACCCATTCCACATCCTCCAAACTAATGTCCTTCCTTTCCATTGCGTTAATCTCCTCTCTAATCAGCAACGCTACCCCACCTCCTTTTCCTTTCTCTCTATCCCTCCTGAATATTGAATATCCCTGGATGTTCAGCTCCCAGCCTTGGTCACCCTGGAGCCATGTCTCCGTGATCCCAACTATATCATAGTCATTAATAGCTATCTGCACATTCAACTCATCCACCTTATTATGAATGCTCCTTGTATTGAGACACAAAGCCTTCAGGCTTGTTTTTACAACACTCTTACCCCTTATACAATTATGTTGAAAAGTGGCCCTTTTTGATTTTTGCCCTGGTTTTGTCTGCCTGCCACTTTTACTTTTCACCTTGCTACCTATTGCTTCTACCCTCATTTTACACCCCTCTGTCTCTACGCTCACACATTTAAGAAACCTTTCCCTTTAATTCCATCCTGCACTATCCCATTCGACACCCCACCCCCCTTATTCAGTTTCAGTGTTGTGAGCTAAATGACGAATCTAACTAGAGGCTGGACTAGCAGGCTAGATAATATGAGACACTCAACCAGATAGCTGTTTGAGTGTACAGTGGTATGCAGTAAAATATGACATGGATCACATCAACTAGTACAGACTGATCTAGATCCTCCTTCTTAGGTATCATAATCATGCAATAAATAAGCATATAATTAAAACTTCCAATGTATGGTAGGAAGATACAGTGCTTTTTAAATCGCGACTAAGTCGTGAAGAACATAAATATGGAGGAGTAAATGTGGCCAAGGTAATGGAAACCTGTAATCAGCTATTAATACAGTCTTTGTATTTAGGGTTAGGCTGACAAACCCGTCCTACACGAGTACGGTACAGGCCCTCTGCTGGAGGGGCGGCTGACATCATATCAGGTGGTGGTTCAACAGTCTTTGTGGGAGACTTCATGGGTGACACCACCGGTGGTCTAATAGGTGATTTCACCAATAGTGCCGGTGGCTCTTTGACCATTGGGGAGCCATTACGGTTTGAACACACAGTCTCTCCATTAGTCCTTGACACAAAATTCCGGGATACTGACATAACCATATGAGAACTGCTGAGATGATCTTGGTTCACTGACCGGCAGAGTATGTTTTCTATGGCGCCTGTAAATTCCTCCTTCGGAACGGGCTAAATAGAAACGTGGCTCCAGCCAGGTTTCTGCCACAACGCCTATGTGGTCATGTCCTTTCTGTGTTTGAAGGCGGACCGTCCGGGAGACAAAGGCGAGAGGGGCAGCTGGTTTGTTCGTAATACGTTTTTTGAACTTGCCGTTTGTGTTGTAGT
Source organism: Amblyraja radiata (assembly GCF_010909765.2). Lineage (NCBI taxonomy): Eukaryota > Metazoa > Chordata > Chondrichthyes > Rajiformes > Rajidae > Amblyraja > Amblyraja radiata. Next base: position 26,662,827 of record NC_045968.1, read on the forward strand.
TGGGCCTGGATTGCGTGTGGGTCATGAACTTGAGGTTGTAGCTGTTGCTTAGCCACCGGAAGGGTATAGCGGGTTTGTCTGGCCATCAAACACTGTGCAGGTGAACATAACATTGCGTCCCGCAAAACGTTGCGTAAGTTAAGAAGATCCAGGAAGACATCAGACCCCGCTCATTTAGATTTTTCCATTACATATTTCGCGCTGCGACTGGCTTTCTCTGCTAACCCGTTCGATTGCGAATATTCCGGGCTGCTGTTGACATGTTTGAAATCCCAGCATTGGGTAAAGTCTTTGAAGCTTTGGCTTGTAAATTGTCCTTCATTGTCCTCCGACGTGAGGGAGAGATGGGCCCCGTGAACTGAGAAGTGTCTTGCAAATTTCAGAATAACTGCCGCCGATGAGGCAGTGTGGAGCAAATCAATCTCAAACCAACTGGAGTAGGAGTCTGTAGATGGGTTATGCATGCAACCTATAATGTAGTTACCTCATCACCACTAACCACGCCCCATCATATTAGTATAACTGTAGTATCCTCCCTTTGTTCCTCCCACTAGGTCCCAGTACGCCTGAAGGCTGGATGCAGTCAGTGCTGGGACGTGTGTGCCATGTGCTATAATAAACTACCAGTAAAGGTTACAGTGTGTCAGCTATCACATGCTTTACATGGTGTCAGAAGTGGGATTGGCACCAGGTTCACCGTTGAGACGGATCACCAGCCACTGGTAACGATACTGAACAAACCTATACACTGTGCTCCAGCCAGGCTACAGCGGATGATGCTGCAGCTACAGCGCTTTGACTTTAAAATCATATATAAGAGGGGCACCGAGATGCATGTTGCTGATGCGCTGTCCCGGGCCCCCCGGGCCTCCTGCGACCGGCACCCCTTCGAGCAGTCGGACTTACAGGTACTGAACGTTAACTTCATCCCTTCTCAGCAACTACAGTGCTTGGTTGCACATACCGCAAACGACCCCGACCTGCAGCAGCTTGCTGCTGTCATCAAGCGCGGGTGGCCCACCAAACGGAATTCGTTGCCTGCTAGCGTCCACCCCTATTTTTTGGTCCGCGATGAGTTGGTCCTCCGGGACGGCATTATTATCAAAGGACACAAAGTGGTCGTCCCTGCCTCGCTGCATGGCTTGTATTTTGACGCCGCCCACATGGGGCATCCCGGGGCAGATGCCACTATCTCGCATGCCCCGGAACAGTACTACTGGCCAGCCATGGCTAAGTACATCCAGGCCAGGGTGGATTCCTGTCCGGACTGTAACTCTCTTGCCCCGTATCAGCAAAGACAGCCGCTTTTGCAGTAGTCTGCCCCTGACATGCCCTGGTCTTCTCTGGCTGCCGATATTTTCGACTGGCGTGGGAAGCAATACCTTGTGCTAGTAGACTCTTACTCAAATTGGTTCGAGGTGGACCTCCTCCCTGCCATCACCTCCGAGATGGTGATCAGCAAACTTCGCCGTCACTTTGCCACGTTTGGTTCCCCTGTCCGGCTGCAGACAGACAACGGACGCCAGTTCACCAGCGCCGAATTTCGTGCGTTTGCTGCAAAGTGGAACTTTAATCATTTCACCAGCAGCCCGGAGTACCCGCAGAGCAATGGTCTAGCTGAACGGGCGGTCCGCAGCGCTAAGCACCTGCTTGAACAAACCCGCCTCTCGAACGGGGATTTCTATCAGGGTCTCCTGAACCTTCGGAACATTTCCAGAGACAGTACCATGGGATCCCCTGCCCAGCGACTCATGTCCCGTATTGTCCGCCCTCCGATGCCTATTGCCCAGCAGTCCCTGATGCCCAAAGTCCTGCAGCCTGCTGATGTCCAGCAACGTATTGCCCAGAAGCACGAAATCCAGCGCCGCTCGCATGACAAATCCTGCCGCCCTCTTTCGCCACTGATGCCTGGACAGGTCGTCCGTTTGCAGACGCCCACCGGCTACTCCCGACTTGCCACCGTCGTCGGGTTTGACAGCGCGCCACGGTCCTACCTCGTGGATTTTGAAGGGACTGTATACCGACGCAGCCGCCAGCACCTGTTGGTGGTTAACGAGCCCAAACCACCTCCTGCGATTCCGTATACCCCTCCGTCGCGTGTCGAGCCTTCCTCCACTAACGTACCCTCTGCTCCCTGCATGCCACGGTCGGTCCTTTTGCCTCGGGTACCCCCCCCCTGCTCCTCCCGGTTTTGCTCCTCAGGCTCTGTTGTCCCCTGCAGGGTCTTCTCTTTCTCCCACTTCTGCTCATTCTAACCCTTCTGTTTCACCTGGCTCACCTGTGCCTCTCCGTTCCCCTTCCAAGCTGGGTTCTCCGCCCACCTTCTCTCCCCGTCCTGTTTCTGTTCCTGTCCCTTCTCCTCTTTTTTCGGGTGGGGAGGGTGAAGGTGCAGTGCGCACTCGCTCGGGTCAGATTGTAAAACCTCCGGCTCGCTACGGAGAGTATGCTTAGCTTTGCAGGTTCTATATAACAAACCTGCCATTGTTGTAACTTGTTTAAACTGTAAGGGGAAGGATGTAGATGGGTTATGCATGCAACCTATAATGTAGTTACCTCATCACCACTAACCACGCCCCATCATATTAGTATAACTGTAGTATCCTCCCTTTGTTCCTCCCACTAGGTCCCAGTACGCCTGAAGGCTGGATGCAGTCAGTGCTGGGACGTGTGTGCCATGTGCTATAATAAACTACCAGTAAAGGTTACAGTGTGTCAGCTATCACTCCTTTACAGAGTCCACTAGAACCAGGTACTGGTTGCCATTCCAATCGAAAATGTCAGTTGCCGGGGTTGTCCACGGTAGATCAGGAACCAGGTGATGAAGGAGCAGTTACTGCTGGTGCGGTGCTAGACTGTTACATACTGCACATGAGTGCATCCTCTGGTACATATAGTCCGACACGGCAGACCAGAACAACATGCTCTTGGCCCGTTGCACCGTTGCTTCTGAACCAGGATGCCCTCTATGTATGGAATGAAAATACACCCGCTGTGTGGCGGCTCCCAAGGGTCGTGCCACCTTAGTGTCGAACCCCTCGGCACAGGAGTGGTTCAGTCCGGAGGCGGCCCTTAGCCGGAGGCTTTAAAGGCTGGGGTTTGGGTGCCATCTTTCTCTCGTTTGGTCTTCCCTACAACCGGGAGGATCAGAATAAAAGGTGTCTCTCTCTAAACACGACTCCGTGCTTTATTCCAAGACACACGCTACATTGGTGACCCCGACGCTCCATTGGCGTCATGATGGAGAACAGAGAAAGCCCTACCTCCTCACAGGCCGGCCTGGCCCTGTCTCTGGACGCGGTCTCCGTTAAACTGCCCAAGTTCTGGACCACCCGGCCGCTCATCTGGTTCCAGCAGGCGGAGGCCCAGTTCAACCTGCGGGGCATCACGGTCGATGCCACCCGTTTCTACTACCTGGTGGGAGCCCTCGACCAGGATGCGGCTGAAGAGGTCACGGACTTCCTCGCAGACCCCCCGGACAATGATAAATACCTCGGCCTGAAAGAGCTCCTGCTCCAGATTTACGGACTGAGTAGGATGGAGCGGGCAGGAAGGCTCGTGCATATGCAGTGCCTAGGCGACCGACGGCCATCTAGCCTCCTAAAGGAGATGGTGGCTCTACTAGACGGGCACACGCCGTGCCTGATGTTTGAGTATACATACCTGCATCTGCTGCCGGCCTACATTCGTCTGCAGCTCACCGACGTCTCGTTTGCCGACCTTCGGGCCCTCGGAAGGCGCGCCGACGCCCTGTGGATGGCGCGCCCTGATGACGTCAGCGCGCTGGGCGTCAGCAGAGACGGGGTCGCGCTGAGGTCGACGCGCCCTGATGACGTCAACGCGCTCGCCGTCAGCAGGTACGCCGATGATGTCACCCCAGCAGCTCCCGAATTCCCCCGGTGGGGCGGGGGAGATGTGGAAGGAGTGACAGCTCCAGCCCGACGGCCCGTACGATCGCCCCCAGCGGCAGTGAGGGGTACTGCACCTGCAGCACAGCGCCAGCAAGCTGCAGGCACCACCAGCAGGAGCAGGCAAGCTCCAAGTGACTCCAACAGGAGACGTTGGTGCTACTACCATCAACGCTGGGGTGCTGCAGCACAACAATGCCGCCAGCCATGCACATTCCCGGGAAACGCCTGGGCCGGCTGCCAATAGTCCCCGCGGCGGCCGGCCAAATTCATCGCCTTTTTGCCTGGGATCGGCGCTCCGGGACCCGCTTCCTCGTGGATACAGGAGCGGAGCTCAGCGTCCTGCCCCCTTCGCTGGCCGACATTCGTTCCGGTAAGCGGGGGCCCGTCCTCACCGCGGCGAACGGCAGCCCCATCCGCACATATGGACTGCGGATGGTTCCCATCGTGCTCGGCTCCTGCCATTTCTCATGGAGCTTCACCATTGCCGACGTCTCCCAACCATTGCTCGGGGCCGATTTCCTCCGGGCGCATTCCCTCATGGTGGACGTCGGACGTCAGCGTTTGATCAACGCCACCACGATGGAGCCGATCACGTTGCGTGTGGATCAACCGGTGGGACGGCCACTGGCGTCCGTGGACTCCCGATTTGCATGTATCTTGGCTGCGTTCCCGGACATTCTCACTCCGCAGTTTCAATCAGCAACCCCCAGCCACGGAGTGTTGCATTATATCCCGACTACCGGCCCACCACTCCATGCACGAGCACGGCGACTGCCACCAGATAAACTGCGTCTGGCACGGCGGGAATTCCGCACGATGGAGGCCTTGGGGATCGTCCGCCCTTCAAGCAGCCCTTGGGCGTCCCCACTCCACATGGTCCCCAAGTCAAGCGGGGGCTGGCGGCCATGTGGGGATTACCGACGGTTGAACGCGACAACAACAGCGGATCGATACCCCGTACCCCACATCCAGGACTTCACGGCCCATTTGGCTGGGGCCACGATTTTTTCCAAAGTGGATTTGGTACGGGGTTATAATCAGATCCCAGTTCACCCGGATGACGTGCCGAAGACGGCGATCATCACGCCATTCGGGCTTTTCGAGTTTACTCGGATGCCGTTCGGCCTCAAAAACGCAGCACAGGCCTTTCAGCGCCTCATGGACGGGGTTTGTCGCGGCCTCGATTTCGTGTTCGTGTACCTGGACGACATCCTGGTGGCCAGCCGCTCGCAACAGGAACACTGTGCTCACCTTCGACAGCTCTGTCAGCGGCTCAGCGAGCATGGTTTGGCCATCAACCTGGACAAGTGCCGTTTTGGGGTGAATGAAATTGACTTCCTCGGCCACCGCGTGACTGCGCAAGGCGCGGTTCCCCTGCCTGACAGGGTCGACGCCATCCGCCGGTTTCCCCGCCCACGCACGGTGCGTGGCCTGCAGGAATTTGTCGGCATGGTGGCGTTTTATCATCATTTCGTGCCATCCGCGGCCCACATCATGCGGCCCCTGTATCAACTTCTGGCGGGTGGGCAGCACAAAAGCGTTGAGTGGACCCACGAGGCGGAGGCAGCTTTCGACGGCGCGAAGGAGGCCCTTGCTCGGGCCGTACTGCTGGTACACCCGCGGGGAGATGCCCAGACTGCTCTCACGGTGGACGCCTCGGAGTCGGCGGTTGGTGCTGTGCTGGAGCAGCTGACGGGCGGAGGTTGGCGGCCCCTGGCCTTCTTCAGTCGGCACCTCAACCGTGCGCAGACCAAGTACAGCGCGTTCGATCGTGAGCTCCTGGCTCTGTACCTGGCTGTGCGCCATTTTCGTTACTTCCTGGAGGGCCGCCCGTTCACCGCCTACACCGACCATAAGCCGCTCACTTTCGCCCTGCAGAAAGTTTCCGATCCCTGGTCCGCACGTCAGCAGCGGCAATTGGCCTATATATCGGAGTACACTACATCTATCTGCTACATCAAGGGGAAAGACAACCGGGTGGCCGACGCATTGTCCCGGCCCGCTATCAACGCCGTGTTCGAGGTGGCGCCCGGAATGGACTATTCTGCTCTGGCGGCGGCACAGCTCACGGACGATGAGGTGCCCGCCTACCGGACTACCATCTCCGGCCTCCGCCTTGAGGATGTCCCTCTCGGTCCTGGGGGAGAAACAATCCTGTGCGATGTGTCGTCCGGTCAGCCGCGCCCCATCGTCCCTGCCACCTGGCGTCGGAGGGTGTTCGAGGTGATCCACGGACTGGCTCACCCATCAATCCGGGCGACAACGGCACTAGTGGCTGCTCGTTTCATGTGGCACGGTCTGCGCAAGCAGGTTGGCCATTGGGCTCGCACCTGCATTCCGTGCCAGACGGCAAAAATCCAGCGCCATGTCCGTGCGCCGCTCCAGGAGTTTGGTCTACCTCACCGGCGGTTCGACCATATCCACATAGACATTGTAGGGCCTCTCCCGCCGTCCCGGGGCATCACCCACCTGCTTACAATGGTGGACCGCTTCACGCGGTGGCCGGAGGCCATTCCGTTGACCGATACCTCAACGGCTACGTGTGCTCGTGCGTTGTCCGCGCACTGGATTGCTCGCTTCGGGGTGCCGGCGCACATCTCCTCAGACCGGGGGCCACAGTTCACCTCCGAGCTGTGGTCAGCCATGGCTCACTTGCTGGGGGTGCGGCTACACCACACCACGGCTTACCACCCGCAAGCTAACGGTCTGGTGGAGAGATTCCACCGGCAGCTGAAGGCAGCACTGAAGGCACGACTCTCCGGCCCGGACTGGATGGACGAGTTGCCGTGGGTCATGCTGGGCATCCGGACTGCTCCCAAAGAGGACTTGGGCTCATCATCGGTGGAGCTCGTTTACGGGTCGCCACTCACGGTGCCCGGGGAGTTCGTGCCGTCGGCGCCGGGGCAGCAGGGAACGCCCTCATCCACCCTACAGCGCCTTCGCGAGCAAGTTGGCAGGCTCGCACCCGTCCCGACGTCCCGCCATGGGACATTTCGCCCACACGTGCCATCAGCCCTCAGGGACTGCCCGTACGTCTTCCTGCGCCGTGATGCCCACCGGACTCCACTCCAGAGGCCGTACGAGGGTCCGTTCCGAGTGCTGGAACACGGGCAGTCGACTTTTGTCCTGGACATGGGGGGCCGGCCGGAGGCAGTGTCGATCGACCGGTTGAAGCCGGCACACCTGGACATTGACCAGCCGGTGCTGGTTGCCCAACCTCGGCCCCGAGGGCGCCCCCCTTCACGGCTCCCTCCGCCTGTCACTCCACCTGTCCTCCCGCCGGTCCCTCGTCCTGTCCCTCCACCTATGCCTCCGCAAGCCCCACGAGCGGCTAACTTCCGCACACGGGCCGGCCGGGTCGTTCGCCCGCCGGTGCGTTTCGTGCCTCTGGTTCTGGGGGGGGGTCCTGTGGCGGCTCCCAAGGGTCGTGCCACCTTAGTGTCGAACCCCTCGGCACAGGAGTGGTTCAGTCCGGAGGCGGCCCTTAGCCGGAGGCTTTAAAGGCTGGGGTTTGGGTGCCATCTTTCTCTCGTTTGGTCTTCCCTACAACCGGGAGGATCAGAATAAAAGGTGTCTCTCTCTAAACACGACTCCGTGCTTTATTCCAAGACACACGCTACAGCTGCATGAAACTGGGACATTGCTTTGTGGCCCTTCATATTAACTCCGTTCTCGGTTACCAGTTTGTCACTGACGGGAAATATATGGCTGCACCGAAAGTGGAAATGAGTGCTGCTTGTTCCTGTAGGGTGTTATCTTCAGCCATGTGGGCAATCAACCTATCCAACCCTTAGGGGTAACTGTGGTCAATCATCATAACATCAAATGTGTCCTTCTTGGCTGCATGCCTGTCGTTTGTTTTCCTGTGTGCACGGGACAGGGTGTCTGCCAGGTACATGTCTTTTCCACGTTTGCAGATTAGGGTGATGTCATACTTCTGGAGCTGCAGCATCATTCTTTGCAGCTTGTCTGGTGCAACGTGTATCGGTTTATTGAGGATGGAAACAGTGTTTGATGGTCCGTTTCGATTGTCACAGCTTTGCCAAACATTGAACTTCACACATGCGAATACAATTGTTAGTAACTCCTTCTCAATCTGCACTTACTGCATCTCTCTGTCCGTCATGGTCCGTGAGGCATAAGCAATTGGCTGATTTTCTTGGAGGCCATACTGGGAGGCATTGCAGGTCAGCGTGACTGGCTGATTAACATCGAAGTACGCCAGAGTGGCTGGGCATGACATCTGTTGTTTTAAAATGTGGAAAGCTCGTTGCTGCTGCTTGTGCCACATCCAAACAGTGTCCTAGTGAGTGAGCTGGCGTAGTGGGGCTGAGAGCTCGCTGAAGTGTGGAACAAATGTGCCCAGGTAGTTCACCATGCCTAAAAATCTTTACAGACGGTCAGCGCTGCCATTTCACTAATGGCTGCTGTCTTAACAGGATCGGCTTTGAGGCCGTTGCTGGTGAAAAGATGACCAACATAGTTAACTTGGTTGACTCAAAACCTGAATTTGCTGGGGTTGAGTCTTAAGTATACCTCCCTGGCGCGGTCGAGCACCTTTTTCAAATTGTCATCATGCTCCTGCAGGTCTTTACCCGCTACTATCCACAATAATAATACATTTTATTTATGGGTGCCTTTCAAGAGTCTCAAGGACACCTTACAAAAATTTAGCAGGTAGAGGAAAAACATGTAAGGGGAATGAAATAAATAGTAGCGACATGACTAGTACACAAAGTAAAGACAGAAATCAATACAAAACACAATATGAGGCAATTAATGCACAGATGAAAAGGGAGGGGGACGTGGGGCTATGGATAGGCAGAGGTGAAGAGATGGGTCTTGAGGCGGGACTGGAAGATGGTGAGGGACACGGAATTGCAGATCAGTTGGGGGAGGGAGTTCCAGAGCCTGGGAGCTGCCCTGGAGAAGGCTCTGTCCCCAAAACTGCGGAGGTTGGACTTGTGGATGGAGAGGAGACCGGCTGATGTGGATCTGAGGGACCGTGAGGGTTGGTAGGGGGAGAGGGGGTCAGTGAGATATGGGGGGGGCCAGATGGTGGAGGGCTTTGTAGGTGAGGATCAGGATTTTGTAGATGATCCGGTGGGAGATGGGAAGCCAGTGATGTTGTTTGAGGACTGGAGTGATGTGATGCCAGGATTTGGTGTGGGTGATGAGTCGGGCGGCTGCGTTCTGGACCAGTTGGAGTCGGTTGATGTAGGTGGAGCTGATGCCAAGGAGAAGTGAGTTGCAATAGTCCAGTCGGGAGGAGATGAAGGCATGGATGAGTCTTTCAGCAGCGGGAGGTGTGAGAGAGGGTCTGAGTTTGGCGATGTTGCGGAAATGAAAGAAGGAGGTTTTAATGACATGGCGGATGTGAGGCTCAAGGGAGAGGGTGGAATCAAAGATCACGCCAAGGTTGCAGGCCTGGGGAGATGGGGAGACAGTGGTGCCGTCGATGGTGAGAGTGCATTTATTGATTTTGCTGAGTGTGGCTTTGGAGCCTATGAGGAGGAATTCTGTCTTATCGCTGTTGAGTTTGATCGCGCAGGGGCACCTGTCAAAAATCTGCTCCATCAAGTGTTGGAATACTTCGCTGGCTGAATTGGTGCCAAACGGCACGTGTAGAAATCTGTAGCGTCGGAAGGCTGTGCTGAAAATAGTGAGTAGCGATGATTGATAGTCAAAAGGAATTTGCCAGAACGAGCTCTTTGCATCCAACACAAAGAACACTGTACCCCATGATGGAAAATCTAAAATGGCGGGGTTTGAAGTCTTCCTCGAAAACTCGCCATTGCTCTTCGATATCCCCATCAAAGACCAGCAGTTCTGGCTAGTGGAATGAATCAGTCATGGCAAAGACTGTGAAAGGTCCGCAAAATCACTGGACATTGATCCAAGGTGTTCCCGTGACTTCTGACACCATGTGAGAATGTCTAATGACTCAGAATCCATACATGAGTATAAGTTGTTTATTTAAGAAAGCACACAGAGCTCAAATACATAGGTGTTATACGCTCAAGCTCAACTAACTAGAGGCTGGACTAATAGGCTAGATAATATGAGACACTCAACCAGATAGCTGTTTGAGTGTACAGTGCTATACAGTAAAACATGACATGGATCAGGTCAACTAGTACTGACTGATCTACAAAGATTAGTTTAATTTGGGATCCTGTTTGGTGCAGATATTGTGTTCCCCAGGGGCCCATTCCTCTGCTGGACAATTCGATATATTGAATAACAGACTTCCTAGGTTCCATTTTAACAAATTACATGCTTTCCAAGTCCTTTGCGCTATGGGAGACTCAGTAAATATTATAGTTGAAATCTGCCACAAATGCTATTTTAATATACTTGCATAGCTTTTATTATAGTTATCTGCAATCTCCCAGCAAATCTGCTCCTATGATGGGAGGGAGAGGAGCCTGGGGTCGTGGTACATATAGGCACCAACGACATAGGTAGAAAAAGAGAAGAGGACCTGAAAGGAGAATTTAGGGAGTTAGGAAGAGAGTTAAGGAGAAGGACCGCAAAGATAACAATCTCAGGATTACTGCCTGTGCCACGCGACAGTGAGGGTAGGAATGGAGCGAGGTGGAGGATAAATACGTGGCTGAGGGACTGGTGCAGTGGGTATGGATTCAAGTTTCTGGATCATTGGGACCTCTTTTGGGGAAGGTGCGACCTGTACAGAAAGGACGGGTTGCATTTGAACTCGACGGGAACCAATATCCTGGCGGGGAGATTTGCAAAGGCTACTGGGGAGACTTTAAACTAGAACAGTTGGGGGGGAGGGACTCAAATAGGGAAAGCTAGCAGTCAGTGTGTGAGGCAGGAGGCAGAGAAGGCTAGCACTCTGACCCAAAATGTAGGGGAGAAAGAAGAAAAAGACAATAAACAGAGAATAAGAGGGGGCGGGTTTCTTAAATGTGTATACTTTAATGCTAGGAGCATTGTAAGAAAGGTGGATGAACTTAGAGCCTGGATTGACACCTGGAAGTATGATGTTGTGGCGATCAGTGAAACATGGTTGCAGGAGGGCTGTGATTGGAAACTAAATATTCCAGGATTTTGTTGCTTCAGGTGTGATATAATTGGAGGGGCAAGAGGTGGAGGTGTTGCATTGCTTGTCAGGGAAGATATTACAGCAGTGCTTTGGCAGGATAGATTAGAGAGCTCGTCTAGGGAGGCTATTTGGGTGGGACTGAGAAATGGAAAAGGGGTAGCAACACTTATAGGGGTGTATTATAGACCGCCAAATGGGGAGCGAGAATTGGAAGAGCAAATATGTAAGGAGATCGCAGATATTAGTAGTAAGCACAAGGTAGTGATTGTGGGAGATTTCAATTTTCCACACATAGACTGGGAAACACATTCTGTAAATGGGCTGGATGGTTCGGAGTTTGTAAAATGTGTGCAGGATAGTTTTTTGCAGCAATACATAGAGGTACCTACTAGAGAAGGGGTGGTGCTGGACCTCCTGTTAGGAAATGAGACAGGTCAGGTGGCAGAGGTCAGGTTGGGGAACAGTTCGGGTCCAGTGATCACAATACCATTAGTTTCAAAATAATTATGGAGAGGGTCAGAACTGGACCTAGGGTTGAGATTTTTGATTGGAGAAAGGCTAACTTTGAGGAGATGCGAAAGTATTTAAAAGGAGTGAATTGGGACATTTTGTTTTATGGGAAAGATGTGGAAGAGAAATGGAGGACATTTAAAGGTGACATTAAAAGGTACATCTCTCCCTGCCCTGTAGAACGGAGCGGTTCAGGAGATCCGTCACCCCTGCAGCCATTAGATTTTATAATTCGGACCGCTAGGCTGTAGGGGGATGCATTTTGCAATTATTAATTTTTAACTGTTAATTATTGGTCTTTTTAAGTATTTATTGCTCTCAGGTAGTGTCCACATTGTATTCTATGTATTTTCTGTCTGCGTTCGTTTTGAATCTGTGGGTTTGTTGGTTGGGAACTTCTGGACATCTGAATTTCCCTGAGGGGATCAATAAAGTATTTATTATTATTATTATTATTATTATTATTACAGAATCTTTATGTCCCTGTTCGGTTGAAAGGAAATAGTAAAAATTGGAAAGAGCCATGGTTTTCAAGGGAAATTGGACACTTGGTTCGAAAAAAGAGAGAGATCTACAATAATTATAGGCAGCATGGAGTAAATGAGGTGCTTGAGGAGTATAAAGAATGTAAAAAGAATCTTAAAAAAGAAATTAGATAAGCTAAAAGAAGATATGAGGTTGCTTTGGCAAGTAAGGTGAAAGTAAATCCAAAGGGTTTCTACAGCTATATTAATAGCAAAAGGATAACGAGGGATAAAATTGGTCCATTAGAGAGTCAGAGTGGACAGCTATCTGCAGAGCCAAAAGAGATGGGAGAGATATTGAACAATTTATTTTCTTCGGTATTCACCAAGGAGAAGGATATTGAATTATGTGAGGTAAGGGAAACAAGTAGAGTAGCTATGGAAACTATGAGATTCAAAGAAGAGGAAGTACTGACACTTTTGAAAAATATAAAGTGGATAAGTCTCCAGGTCCGGACAGGATATTCCCTAGGACATTGAGGAAAGTTAGTGTAGAAATAGCAGGGGCTATGACAGAAATATTTCAAATGTCATTAGAAACGGGAATAGTGCCGGAGGATTGGCGTACTGCACATGTTGTTCCATTGTTTAAAAAGGGTTCTAAGAGTAAACCTAGCAATTATAGACCTGTTAGTTTGACGTCAGTGGTGGGCAAATTAATGGAAAGGATACTTAGAGATAATATATATAAGCATCTGGATAAACAGGGTCTGATTAGGAACAGTCAACATGGATTTGTGCCTGGAAGGTCATGTTTGACTAATCTTCTTGAATTTTTTGAAGAGGTAACTCGGGAAATTGATGAGGGTAAAGCAGTGGATGTTGTATATATGGACTTCAGTAAGGCCTTTGACAAGGTTCCTCATGGAAGGTTGGTTAAGAAGATTCAATTGTTGGGTACTAATGGTGAAGTAGCAAGATGGATTCAACAGTGGCTGAATGGGAGATGCCAGAGAGTAACGGTGGATGGCTGTTTGTCAGGTTGGAGGCCAGTGACTAGTGGGGTGCCACAGGGATCTGTGTTGGGTCCACTGTTGTTTGTCATGTAAATCAATGATCTGGATGATGGTGTGGTAAATTGGATTAGTAAGTATGCAGATGATACGAAGATAGATTTTCAAAGTCTAAAGAGAGATTTATGCCAGTTGGAAGAGTGGGCTGAAAGATGGCAGATGGAGTTTAATGCTGATAAGTATGAGGTGCTACATCTTGGCAGGACAAATCAAAATAGGACGTACATGGTAAATGGTAGCGAATTGAGGAACGCAGTTGAACAGAGGGATCTAGGAATAACTGTGCACAGTTCCCTGAAGGTGGAATCTCATGTAGATAGGGTGGTAAAGAAAGCATTTGGTGTGCTGGCCTTTATAAATCAGAACATTGAGTATAGAAGTTGGGATGTAATGTTAAAATTGTACAAGGCATTGGTGAGGCCAATTCTGGAGTATGGTGTACAATTTTGGTCGCCTAATGTTAGGATGGATGTCAACAAAATAGAGAGAGTACAGAGGAGATTTACTAGAATGTTGCCTGGGTTTCAGCAACTAAGTTACAGAGAAAGGTTGAACAAGTTAGGTCTTTATTCTTTGGAGCGCAGAAAGTTAAGGGGGGACTTGATAGAGGTCTTTAAAATGATGAGAGGGATAGACAGAGTTGACGTGGATAAGCTTTTCCCACTGAGAGTAGGGAAGATTTAAACAAGAGGACATGACTTGAGAATTAAGGGACAGAAGTTTAGGGGTAACATGAGGGGGAACTTCTTTACTCAGAGAGTGGTAGCTGTGTGGAATGAGCTTCCAGTGAAGGTTGTGGAGGCAGGTTCGATTTTATCATTTAAAAATAAATTGGATAGTTATATGGAGGGGAAAGGAATGGAGGTTAAAGTGGCTTTTTCACGGGGCGACTTGACGCAAGAGTGAACCAGAGTTTAACATCGTGGGAACCTCGTGCGATAACAGTACGGCATTCGTGGACCACCGTGGACCACCGTGGCGCTAACGGCAGGTAGTCGTGTAACTTGGTCACTCGGGAGAAAATTCAAGAAAGTTTGAATTTCTCCAAGAGTGACTTGTACACTTGTGGGTAAGCATTGCAACATTGTATGAACATAGTGGCCAGTGCGATATCCGTGCGATATCCGTAATAACTCTTGCGGGTACCGTGGGAACTCCTGCGAACGGTGAGTAACTGAGCAGTTTGATTGTCAGTGCTTGTTTTACCTCATTGTTAAATAAATATATTTTTTACTATCAGATTGATGTCTGCAATTCTTCATTAACACATCACTACAAGATGAATGTCTCTAATGTTATAATCTCTCTCATGCTGAAACACAAAATAGTTGAAGGGAGGTGAAATAATCACATTTTCATTCTTTTTCATTTTGAGTGTTCAGGTACCTCACTTGCTGAGCTATTTTACTCCAGCAGTTTGTGTCTCTTTTTGTCTAAAGCAGTTTCTAAGACTGTAGGAACTCCGCGGGCCAGGCAGCATCTACGGAGGGAAATGGACAGGCGACCCTTTCTTCAGGCTGCCTTATCTCTCTCCCCCCCCCCTCCCCCCTACTCCCACCCACACACACAAATGCTGGAGAAACTCAGTGGGTGCAGCAGCATCTATGGAACGAAGGAAATAGGCAAAGTTTCGGCCCGAAACGTTGCCTACTTCCTTCGCTCCATAGATGCTGCTGCACCCGCTGAGTTTCTCCAGCATTATTGTGTACCTTCGATTTTCCAGCATCTGCAGTTCCTTCTTAAACACAAATGCACCGAGTTCCTCCAGCATTTCGTGTTTTGCTCAGTATTCCAGCATCCGCTGTCTCCCGCGTCTCCAATAAAACAAAACTACTGTCAAAAGGGTGAAGAATAGGGGCAGAGATAGATACATTCCTGATTAGTGCGGCTGTCAGGAGGTTATGGGGAGAAGGCAAGAGAATGTGGTTGAGATGGAGAGATAGATCAGCCGCGATTGAATGGCGGAGTGGACTTAATGGACCGAATGGCCTAATTTTGCTCCTATAACTAACAAAGATAGTAATTGTTAGGGAAATGTAGTTATTAAAGACGAGGGGGAGCAGAAATGGGCAGTCTGGGATGGCTCGCGAGATACTTGCATAGAGGCACAAAAGTTAAAGAAAGGGAAGATAAACAGAGAGGGGGGGGGGACTTCCCTCAGTACCCATCTGTTACCATTAAATGGACAGTTCGGTCTGTGAAACGCAACACGCCAGCCCCGACATCCAGCCCGGTGGTCAGTCCTTTGAAGATAGACACCAGTTGCTTGGAGCAACTCAGCCGGACAGGCAGCAACTCTGGAGAGAAGGAACGGGTGGCGTTACGGGTCGAGAGCCTTCTTCAGACGGAGGTCAATCCCCTGCATGGATAACAGGAGTCCCAGCCAACACGACAATCGCCCGCTGCACAGCCTCGGAGCTTCCACTGCGAAAACGGTGCCTACATTTGAGCACTTATGTAACTGAACCATCCTAACACCAACCACAGAGCATTCCTGAACTACTACCTACCTCATTCGAGACCCTCGGACTATCTTAGATCGTATACTCACTGGCTTTATCCAGTTACAGTGTGGAAACCGGCCCTTCAGCTCAACTTGCCCATACCGGCCAAAATGTCCCATCAAAACTAGTCCCATCTGCCTGCGTCTGGTCCATATCCCTCCCAACCTGTCTTATCCATGTACCTGTCTAAATGTTTCTTAAATGTAGGGATGGACCCAGCCTCAACTACCTCCTCTGGCAGCTTGTTCTATACACCCACCACCCTTTGTGCGAAAATATTACCCCTCACTCAGATTCCTATTAGATCTTCCCCCCTCACCTTGAACCTATGCCCTCTGGTCCTCAAATCCCCTCTGTGGGCAAAGGACATATATTACCCTGGACTCTGTCTATTTCCCTGCCTGTTCGTCTCATGGTTGTGTACACCTCTCAGCCTCTGTCCCCAGTGTGGAGTTAAGGGCTTGTTTATGGGCGCCCTGGGTTGAGAACTCTGGAGGATGGGTTTTAGACTTTATCAGGAATCGAGATAGACCCCGTAATGCAGGAGTTCTCCTACCCCTCTCTCCCCTTCCCTCTCTCCCTGCTCTCCTCCCTCATACCTCAGTCTGAAACAGGGCCTCGACCCAAAACGTCACCCATTCCTTCTCTCCAGAGATGCAGCCTGTCCTGCTGAGTTTTTTCCTTATTTCCTTTTCTTTTTGTCTTTTTATCTTTGTGTTTTTTTCTACATTTATAAGTTTTCTTTTAAAGATTTAACTATATTTACATAGAGGCTGGGAGGTCTATATTCAATGTGTATTGAATGTGTATTGATATAGGAAAAATTTTCCCGATGTTGGGGGAGTCCAGAACCATGGGTCACCGTTTAAGAATAAGGAAAGGCCATTTAGGACTGAGATGAGGAAACATTTCTTCACCCAGAGAGTTGTGAATCTGTGGAATTCTCTGCCACAGAAGGCAGTGAAGAACAATTCACTGAATGTTTTCAAGAGAGAGTTAGATTTAGCTCTCAGGGCCAAAGGAATCAAGGGATGTGGGGAATAAGCAGGAACAGGGTACTGATTTTAGATGATCAGCCATGATCATATTCAATAATACCAGTGCCCAAGAAGAGCAAGGTGACGTGCCTCAATGACTACTGACCAGTGGCACTAACATCTGTGGTGATGAAGTGCTTTGAGAGGCTGATCATGGTGCAAATCAACTCATACCTCCACTGCAGTTCGCTTACCGCCACAATGGTGGATGCGATCTCACTGGCGATCTCACTGGCTCTCCACTCCGCTCTGGACCACTTGGACAACAAAAACTCATATGTCAGACTGCTATTCATTGACTGCAGCTCATCATCCCCTCCAAGCTGGTTACCAAGCTCTCAGAACTGGGTCTCTGCGCATCCCTCTGCAATGGATCCTCATTCACAGACCACAGTCTGTCCATATTGGTGGAAATGTGTCAACCTCGATAACAATCAGCAGGGGAGCACCTTAAGGCTGCGTGCTCAGCGCCCTGGTGTACTCTTTCTATATTCATGACTGCTTTTCCGGACTTAGTGCAAACTCCATCTTCAAGTTTTCTGATGACACCACTGTTGTGGGACGTATCACTGATGGGGACGAATCACAGTATAGATCCTGATTGGGCACCCACTGTGAGCAGGATAGACAATGTGCACAAGAACGCCATCAACTTGCAGAGCTATAGATGCTTGAGCTGCAACCAAATCTGCTTTAATACTCTTCTTGTTGCACGTGCATGGCGTTCTTGTGCACATTGTCTATCCTGCTCACAGTGGGTGCCCAATCAGGATTGTTGACATCATTCCATGCTGCAGGCTTGTCTGTTATTAGATGATAAATAAATAAATAAGTAGTTTGGGTGATTGTGCAGGCTTTAAACAAGAAACATTGAGAAATATATTTTGGCAAATAATAAAATGTCCTGCTTTTGTCCAACAGCTGACAATTATCCCATTCCTTACCTTGCATCTCAGTAAAATTTATTTCAAAACGCATTGATAGTTTACGATTATTTAAATGGTAAATGGAGCTTCAGAAGCGTTTTCATTTTGCATGTTAAAACCCATCTGAGAACCATGGGCGATTTTGCAATTTTACTGACGGATTTTTAACTTTTAATACATTTCATATAACAAATGAATAAAGATAAAAAGTCAATAATGCCTTACTTTTAATGCAGCGGTAATTCCCGATATTTTGGATCTTTAAATCTCCACGGCAAATGTCCGCTAGCAATTCCGCCGTATTTACACCTTCAGCTCCCTCTTGAATTTACCTTAGTTTCTATCTTTCCTTTGGACTGTAAATTTAGGTAGCTGTGCCTCACGGTCACCCCGACCGGTACAGTTAATTGCAGCTCAAAAACGGGCCGTTTTCGATGTTTTTAACGGGTGTGAAAGTGCGTGTTTTCCCATTCACTAACATGTACCGGACGGTGACGCTTGTCCCCCAGTTAAAATTTTCGGTCACGTAGGTGCGGATCTACGCTCCAGTGACCTTTCGTGAAATCACCCTATATGAAGCCGCTGGTTTAACTGCCAGCGGCACAGTAGGTGACTTACTGCCGTCCGCTCCTCGCATCCCGCAGTCTACGGTTCGGGTTCTCAGGTACCAATATGAAGCCGCTGGCTCGAAGCCGCATCCACCGCCGCCCGCTCCCCGTGCCCCGTGTTCCGTGGGCTCCGGAGCGGTTTTCCAGGTGCCCCCGGCACCAATATGGCTCCACCGCCAGCGGCTCGAAGGCGAATCCACCGCCGTCCGCTCCCCGCTACCCGCGGTCTCCCGAGCGGGTTCTCCACCAATATGAAGCCGCTGGTTCTACTGCCAGCGGCTCAAAGGTGAATTTGCCGTCGTTCGCTACCCGCATTCCGCGGTCTCCCGAGCGCCTAGGTCCGTGGGCGGGATTCCCCGTGACCGGGTTCCCTGAAGTTCGTGACTGGGGTCTCCCCTCCGTCCCGACTTTGCCCCGGACTTTTAGCAGGACCTCTGAGTAGAGGTTCCTGCAAGAAGATTTAAACCTGAAAGTTAAAAAAAAAACTTACCTCAGGTCTGTTGCTGGCAGGAGAATCACGTCTATCCTGCCAGTCGTCACGCAATGCGATAGACTATATGACACGCATGCCTACTGGACGGGGTCTTCACGTAGTCACTCACGTGACTCCGAAGTAAAATACCTTATCATTCACTGTGAAGTTCCTGGCCAGGTTTGACTTCCCAAAACGCAACCGCCTCATAGCTTCACAGCAATGTGCCCAGTACTGATCCATGAGGCATACACTCGTCACAGGCCTCCACCCTTCAGCAACAAGGCTAATGCTCTGGCAGAATTAAAGCTCACAAACCTGTCTGACAAGGGAGTTGAGAAATCTGATGAAATGTTATTGACTGAAAATGTTGCTGCCTGTCCTATTAAAATTACTTCCAGCATTGTTTTTCATTTAAGATAGACACAAAATGCTGGAGTAACTCAGTGGGACAGGCAACATCTCTGGAGAGAGGAATGGGTGACTATTCAGGTTGAGACCCTTCTTCAGACAAGGAACTGTATTGTTTCAATGCCAGCTGCCAACAAAATACCTCATCCTTCCTTCCATCCAAAAATCGAATGCTTTATCACTGATCTTTTATCCTCAGGCAATCCTACCTCCACGCCTCCACCCTCAAGTGTGCACAGTTGATGTCTACCGCCTCCCGAACATTCACAAGCAGGACTTGCTACCACAACATCTCCGATGCTGGGGTGAGCTGAGTCAAACAAAGAGAGGGTAAAACAGAAGGATTAATTCTGGATGGTCTATCAGGTGCTGTTAATCCCCAACAGGGTTCACAACATTTCTCTCTGCTGTTGTTGTCAGTAATGAATCTCTCCCGATATAGTCATCAGGACCTATTTTAATGTTGATTCCACTGGCACACTCAGTCCTGGTAGTACAAATAAATCAGACTTCTAATTGCTTGGCAATTGTAGTCTTTTGAAGTTTCAGATTTCTCAGCATTCTCCTCTCTAAAGCTATCAAAAAAAATTCAGGCTCTTCCACGCTCAGGGAATAATACTTTTTGATTTATTAATTCACAGGATCCATTGGAGAAACACCTCATTGCCACACCATGATTCCCATTGGTCGGATATTTAGCCTTGTCGTCATAATTGGAGCTAGTGTTCTGCTGTATGTAAGTTGGCATATGAAAACACAACAACATTTTCAAAAGAACATGGTAAGAATGTCACAAGTGGAAGATGAAGCTCCCATGGATGATCCTCATCCACACCTGGACCCTGGGATTATGTTTGTGGAAACAACAGACAAGGTGGAGCTGAAGCCATTGGTGATGTGCTCAGTGGAGTCTGCTGCTCGTCAAAACCCAGATAAACCAATCTATTTCTTCATGAAGGGGTTCAGTGGCAACTTGAGCCAATATCCCGAGCCTAAGTACAGACTCATCCCGTTGCTCTCCTCAATGAAGAATGTTGTTCTTCTACCTTTAAACGCTAACGAACTGTTTGATGGTACTTCATTGAAATTCTGGTATCAAAAGGTAAGCAACAAGAAGAAAATGTGATGTGTTAAATTATGGGTCGTCAAACCAGAGTAGGACCTTCTCAGTGGATTTTATGGCCCTGGGGAAGGCTGTAGAATAGAGGGAGCTAGGAGTACAAGTACATAATTCACTAAAAGTAACATCATATAGGTGGACAGGGTGGTGAAGAAAGCTTTAGACATAAAGATAGACACAAAATGCTGGAGTAACTCAGCGGGTCAGGCAGCATCTCTGGAGAAATGGAATAAGTGACATTTCGGGTCGAGACACTTCTTCAGACTGAGAGTCGGGGAGAGAGTAACTCGGAGTATGAAAAGGTTCAAAACAATTCTGAGGCAGCACCAATGACGAAGCAAAAGTGGAGTCCCCAATGATCAATTTTTGGCTGTGGAGAGGTGAAAACGATGAGACATGCTGACCTACATCAGTAAAAACATTAGGTATAAGATTTTAATGATGTTGCAGTTGCACAAGAAGTTGGTGAGGCCCCACCTGGAGTTTTGTGTTTGTTTTGATTGGAAAGATTGAACCTTCTGAATTTCGTAGTCGGCTGGGCAGTATTCTGCATATCGCCAACTTGGACAATTTAACATTTTTATCAAGCCAATTAACCTACAAACCTGTACGTCTTTGGAGTGTGGGATCTCAGAGAAAACCCACAATGGTCATGGGGAGAACGTACAAACTCCATACAGACAGCACCCGTAGTCGGGCTTGAACCCGGGTCTCTGACGCTGCATTTTGCTGTAAGGCAGCAACTCTACCGCTGTGCCACCATGACTGATTGAGTGAAGAAAAGCTTTACCATGATATTAACCAGGAAACAAGGACTAAATTATTGGAAGATGTTGGACAGGGTAGGAATTTGCTCTTGAAGCTAAGGAGACTGAGGATTGATCTTATAGACGTGTCTAATGTTGTTAGGGACCTGGATCAGGTGAATGCACATAATAGGATCATGAGGCCTGATTTTCCACACAGTGAATGGTCTGTCTATGGAATGAGCTGGAGGAAGTGCTTGAGGCAGCTTCTGACAGCACTTAAAAGACATTTGGACATGTACATAACAGGAAGAGTGTGCTTTGACTATTTTCTTTCTGGGAGTAAGTTGACTCAGTCTATCTGACATTTGCGTCTAAATCTAGTCTCCCTGAATAAGAAAGAATGCACACACTAAATGGAGTGCAGTAAAGTTGCACCAGGTTGATTCCTTGCATGGCAAGTTTGTTGTATAACAGAGATTGAACATCTTGGGCTAGTATTCACATGAGATTAGAAAGCTATCTCCCTAAAATGTCCAATATTCGTAAGCTACTTGACAGGGTAAATACTGAGATGATGCTTCCCTTGATTATGTAATAATAATAATAATAAATTGAATTTATATAGCGCTTTTCAGGGACTCAAAGTCGCTTTACCAGGCAAGGCCAAAAACAAAAACAAAAACAAAACGAAACAAACCAAAAAATGAGCAACAATTCAAGCACAGATGAAAAGGGAGGGGGACGTGGGGCTAAGAATAGGCAGAGGTAAAGAGATGGGTCTTGAGGCGGGGCTGGAAGATGGTGAGGGACACGGAATTGCAGATCAGTTGGGGGAGGGAGTTCCAGAGCCTGGGAGCTGCCCTGGAGAAGGCTCTGTCCCCAAAACTGCGGAGGCCGCCAACTCCACCATGTTAGCCCGCAATGTGGACGGAGATACGACATGGATACATTTTATATAACATGCTCCCTTTAGCTCCCACATAATTTCTTCCATTATCACACCCCATATCTCTCTAAACCTTTCCTGTTCATGTGCCTGAAAAATGTCTTTGAGTTTGAAGAAGGGTCTCGACCCAAAACGTCACCCATTCCTTCTCTCCAGGGATGTTGCCTGTCCCGCTGAGTTACTCCAGCATTTTGTGCTTGACTTTGAAATGCTGTTATTGTAGCTTCATCAACTAGTTCTCATGGCAGCTTGTTCCGTGTAGCCACCGTCCACTGTATGAAAAAATTGAGTCTCGGGTTCCTATTAAACCTTCTTCCATAACTTATGCCTCTTTTCATGAATTTTCGGACTGTGTTCATTCACTCTATCTATTCCACTCAAGATTTTACATACCTCTATGAGATCATCCCCCAGTCTCCTGGTGTCCAAGGAATAAAGTCCAAACCTGCCCAACTAGTTCAACAACATCATTCCCTATCGCTGGGTGACCAGAACAGAACATTATACACTAAGAGGGTTGCCACCAATATCTTGTACAATTGTACATATCCCAACTTCTATATTCAATTCTTTGACTGATAAAGGATTGTGTCACGAGGAAGAGACAAAAAGACTGCAGAAAGAACGACTGCATGTTCAGAAAGAATGGAAATTAAGATAATGAATTGAACTTTTTTTTGTCCATTATCCCACAGGTAAACCCAAAAAAGGAGAGGTATTGGACCCATGTGTTTGCTGATGGCTGCAGATTAGCACTGCTGTGGAAATATGGGGGCATCTACCTGGATACTGATATTATATCAATGAGGCCAATGCCGTTTACTAATTTTACATGCCCTCAGAATGTTGGAACTGTCAGTAATGGGGCATTAGGTTTCTCCCATAGGCATCATCCTGTTTTATGGAATTGCATGGAAGATTTTGTGGCCAATTACATTGGATATATTTGGGGTCATCAAGGCCCTAGACTGCTTACCCGTGTGCTGAAGAGATGGTGTCAGACGAATAATCTAGCTCCCTTCATTGGCAAAGAATGCAACGGCATCTCTTTATGGATCCGAGATCGGTTCTACCCAATCCCATATCCAGCTTGGAAGAAGTACTATACTCCTTGGAAAAAGAAGGATATAGAGCGGACCTTCTCAGCAACGTATGGAGCACATGTCTGGAATTTTATGAATTCCAACATTAAAAAGGAAATAATTGTTGGAAGTGGATCATTAATTGAACATTTTTTTCAGTTGTATTGTCCAACTACATACAGAAAAGTAATTCAGTTGAATCATAGTTCATGGTGATTTATGTCCTGGTGTTCTTGTTTTTAGTATGTCTACAATTGTGTTTTAGTGTTTATAAGTGTGTTTTAGTGTGGGGGGGGGGGTGAGGGCATAAATTGGGGAAACTGTGTTTTGGTCACTTACGTCGGTGGAAAGCGACTTTTCTCCTTGTTGCATTTCGCCCTCCCTCGTGGCCTAACAACTTGGATTGGTGCAGCCTTTCCCGGAGTCGTGGAGCCAGGCCATCCCCTGCCGGGGGTCGCTAGAAGAAGTGCTCCGATCGCTTGCCTGCGGAGTACGACATCCTGAAGCCGCGGTCTGCGGAACCTCTAGCGGCGGGCGCGGCGTGGACTTTCCATCGCGGAGCGGGTGAGCCAGAAGAAATGAGACTCCGACTAATAGATAAATATGACCAATTCTTAAAGAGTTGGTCTCCTTTCATCGACTTTTTGGAATCATGTGATGCAGCGGTACCATAAGGATTGCTGATTTCAGTTCATGATGTGGATGGATCTACATCTCCGAATATAGATTTGAAAAATTCTCTTTTAAGGGGCCTTCTCTTCTATTTCTACTTTCCACCTTTTCTTTTTTATTTTATTTTTTTATTTTTATTTTTTATATACACACTTCACATTTTTCTACTCTCTACCATCTATTTTTCCACTCTTTCCCCTTTCTATTGTTTTCTTTTTCTTGTCTTGCTTACTTCCTTCTCATAACATAAAACTAGAGGTTGTACATAGAATGGATTACGGTATGACATAGTTGGCACCTAAAATTAGGTGCCACTGTATTGTTTTGTATTGTATTAACTTCTAATAAAATAAACAAATTAAAAAAAAAAAAAAAAAAAAAAAAAAAGAGCTATGACCGTCGGCCTGCGGTCTATAACATCGTGAAGCCCCAGTCTCTGGTAGGAAGTGGCCGAATCGGGACCTCCAAGAATGTTCGTCCGTCGAAAACATCGGAAATTCGAGCATCCCGACGACTATACATCGGGCCATCCATAGGGGCAACTGCGGAGGGTTCATGGCCACGAGCACGGATGGACAAAGGAGGAGGACTGACAAAGTTATTGCCTTCCACCACAGTGAAGAATGTTGATTCCACTGTGGTGGATGTTCATGTTATATTCTATTGTGTATGGTTCTTTATTGTTTGTATGGCCGCATGGTAAATCAAATTCCACTGTACCCCAATTGGTGCATGTGGCAATAAATGTGAACTTGAACTTGATATTGTACAATGGATGAAAAAATTAACTTGATGGATTTTCCAAAGTTATAGTATAAATTGTATATATAATCTCCTTTGAGCACAATTGCAATTCATGACGTATTCATTTGTTACAGAGAAAGGTTGAACAAGTTAGGTCTTTATTCTTTGGAGCGCAGAAGGTTAAGGTGGAACTTGATAGAGGTCTTTAAAATGATGAGAGGGATAGACAGAGTTGACGTGGATAAGATTTTCCCACTGAGAGTAGTGAGGATTCAAACAAGAGGACATGACTCGAGAATTAAGGGACAGAAGTTTACGGGTAACATGAGGGGGAACTTCTTTACTCAGAGGGAGCTGTGGATAGCTTCCAGTGGAGGTGGTGGAGGCAGATTCGATTTTATCATTTAAAAATAAATTGGATAGTTATATGGACGGGAAAGGAATGGAGGGTTATGGTCTGAGTGCAGGTAGATGGGACCAGGGGAGAATAAGTGTTCGGCACAGACTAAATTTAAATTTCTTTATTTTTATAGCACATTTTTAGTCAACTTGCATTGACCCCAAAGTGCTTCACATAATTACATTCACACACACAGGCAAAGATGGGTGAAGTGTCTTGCCCAAGGACACACACAGGCAAAGGTGGGTGAAGTGGGTGAAGTGTCTTGCCCAAGGACACAACGACAGTATGCACTCCAAGCGGGATTCGAACCAGCTACCTTCCGGTTTCCAGCCGAACACTTAGCCCATTGTGCCATCTGTCGTCCCCGAGATGGCCTGTTTCCGTGCTGTAATTGTTATATGGTTACACTTTGCTTTCTGGCAACTGTTCTTTAATTCTGCATCCAAATCCAGTTCAGGTGCCATTTAAATTGGAATGAAACACCAATTTCGGCCAAAAAAAATGACACTGAGTGCTGGAGTAACTCTGCAGGTCAGGCAGCATCCCAATAGAACATGGAAAAGGTGACGGAGTGAGACAAAGGAGTTGCAGAATTGCGAATTGTGAAGCCAGAGGAAGGAATGTATGTGGAAGTTATGAAGGAGGTAGAAATAGGTACAAGTCCAGGGGCACAGTTGAGGAGGGGGGACGGGGGTAAGAGGAAAACGGGGTCTATTTCTGACCGTCAGTTTGTGTGATGTATCTCTGCAGTGAATTTGCAGCAGCTGTCCCACAGTCAACTCACCATAGACCAGTGAAGTACCTGCATTTTACAGGTCTTTCTGGCGAAATTGTATTTACAGAGGAAACAATAGCGATTTTTCTAAATACTGTATAGATCTGTCAAAATGTTACGTATTTTGTATTTGGAAGAATAATAAATCTGCTTGTGCTAAAAGAGTACAACGTGGCATTATTTTATAATTCAGGGTATGACATTGTAAAAAAAAATAAAGAATACAAAGCAAGTGAAATTGTTTCCAGGCAAAAGAAAAATTGATGTTAAGGGAATGGCTGATAAAACAGGGATGGCCTTTACTTTTCAATGTGGTAAATGATTGAAAGGGATCAGGAAGATAGAGCCCTTGATTCATTAATCTGTACTCTACAGAAACATGTCATTTTTGCCCCAATTTGTCCATGCCAACTTGGTTAGCATTCTGCGAGCAGTCAGTATTATGGTCGAGGAGGCACTGAAAGTCCTAATGCATATGAAGGTAGACATATCTCCCGGGCCTTATCAGATATATCTGAGGACACAATGTGGGAAGCTAGACTGGACATTACAGGGACCCAGGCAGTGATTTATGAGCTATTATTAAATATGGGTCAGGTGCCGGAAGACTGGAGGGTGACAAATGATGTATCTCTATTTCAGCAAGGTTGCAGGGAAGAACAGGAACTAGAGGCCTGGGATTCTAACAGCTGTGGTTTGAATGGTACTAGAGAGTATTGTGAATGATAAGATATACATGCATTTGTATTGACAGAGGATGATTAGGGATAGTCAGCATTGTTTTGTATGTGGGAGATCATGTCTCATGGATCTGATTGAATATTTTAAGATGTGATCATAAAGGTTAACAAAGGCAGAGTTGTGGATGATGCAGATATGGATTTCAGCAAGGTACTTAACACGGTACCGTGTGGTAGGCTGCTCTGGAAGGTTAGATTGCATGGGATCCAAGGAGAATCAGCCAACAGGATAGAAAATTGGTTTCATTAAAGTAGGCAGAGTGTGATGATAGAAGGAGTGATGGTGCAGAGCTGCTTGAAAATGACATCACAAGTCGAGAAGATGGTCAAGTTGGCCTTCAGCACATTGGCCTTCATCAGTCAGAGTAAGGTGTATGGAAGTTGAGAGGTCATGTCACAGTTGTATAAGATATTGGTGAGACCACATTTAGAGTATTGTATTCAGTTTTTGTCACTCTTTTATAGGATAGATGTTGTTAAGCTACTGTGAAAAGGGTGCAGAGACATTTATGAGAATGTTGCCAGGACTCAAGGGCCTGAGCTGTAGGGAGAGGTTGACCAGGCTAGAACTTTATTCCTTGGAGTGCAGGAGGATGAGGGGTGATCTTATTGAGGTGTATAAGATCATGAGAGGAATAGATAGCATAAATGCAGTCTTTTACCCAGAGTAAGGGAATCAAGAATCAGAGGACGTGGGTTAAATGCGAGGGAGAAAAGCTTTAACTGAGGGGCAACTATTTTTACTAAAGGGTGGTAGGTATTTGGAACAAACAGCCATAGTAGGTTGGTGAGGCAGGTATGATCACAACCTTTGAAAAACATTTAGACAGGTACATGGACATGATGAATTTAGAGCTGTAGGGAGAAAGCGCAGGCAGTGAAGAAAGCGAATGGTATGTTAGCTTTCATAGCAAAAGGATTTGAGTATAGGAGCAGGGAGGTTCTACTGCAGTTGTACAGGGTCTTGGTGAGACCACACCTGGAGTATTGCGTACAGTTTTGGTCTCCAAATCTGAGGAAGGACATTATTGCCATAGAGGGAGTGCAGAGAAGGTTCACCAGACTGATTCCTGGGATGTCAGGACTGTCTTATGAAGAAAGACTGGATAGACTTGGTTTATACTCTCTAGAATTTAGGAGATTGAGAGGGGATCTTATAGAAACTTACAAAATTCTTAAGGGGTTGGACAGGCTAGATGCAGGAAGAATGCTCCCGATGTTGGGGAAGTCCAGGACAAGGGGTCACAGCTTAAGGATAAGGGGGAAATCCTTTAAAACCGAGATGAGAAGCACTTTTTTCACACAGAGAGTGGTGAATCTCTGGAACTCCCTGCCACAGAGGGTAGTCGAGGCCAGTTCATTGGCTATATTTAAGAGGGAGTTAGATGTGGCCCTTGTGGCTAAGGGGATCAGAGGGTATGGAGAGAAGGCAGGTACGGGATACTGAGTTGGATGATCAGCCATGATCATATTGAATGGCGGTGCAGGCTCGAAGGGCCGAATGGCCTACTCCTGCACATACCATTCGCTTTCTTCACTGCCTGCTGCACCTGAATGCCTACTTTCAATGACTGGTGTACCATGACACCCAGGTCTCGCTGCATCTCCCCTTTTCCTTGTCGGCCACCATTTAGATAATAGTCTGCTTTCCTGTTTTTGCCACCAAAATGGATAACCTCACATTTATCCACATTATACTGCATCTGCCAAACATTTGCCCACTCACCCAGCCTAGCCAAGTCACCTTGCAGTCTCCTAGCATCCTCCTCACAGCTAACACTGCCCCCCAGCCTAAGGCTTCACAACTTAAGTACCTCAGTTCCTCAGCTTGCATGATCTCCCCATCAGTAAAAACTGATGGAAAAATAATCATTTAATATCTCCCCCGTCACTTGTGACTCTACATAAAGATGAGCATGCTGATTGTAAAGGAGATCTATTCTCTCCCTAACCATCCTTTTACTCTTCGTATACCAGCAGAATTTGGGGATTTTTTTTACCTTGCCTTTGAGATTCATTTCATGTCCTCTAGACATATATCATTGTGCATTTCAGAGGCTTTTAGAATATCCTGGCACATGGATATGCAGAGATATGAATCATGTGCAGGTGAAGAAGTTTGTGAGAATGTCTAATAACTCAGAATCCATACATGAGTATAAGTTGTTTATTTAAGAAAGCACACAGAGCTCAAATACATTGGTGTTAGAAACATAGAAACATAGAAATTAGGTGCAGGAGTAGGCCATTCGGCCCTTCGAGCCTGCACCGCCATTCAATATGATCATGGCTGATCATCCAAATCAGTATCCTGTGCCTGCCTTCTCTCCATACCCTCTGATCCCCTTAGCCACAAGGGCCACATCTAACTCCCTCTTAAATATAGCCAATGAACTGGCCTTGACTACCCTCTGTGGCAGAGAGTTCCAGAGAATCACCACTCTCTGTGTGAAAAAAGTTCTTCTCATCTCGGTTTTAAAGGATTTCCCCCTTATCCTTAAGCTGTGACCCCTTGTCCTGGACTTCCCCAACATCGGGAGCAATCTTCCTGCATCTAGCCTGTCCAACCCCTTAAGAATTTTATAAGTTTCTATAAGATCCCCTCTCAATCTCCTAAATTCTAGAGAGTATAAACCAAGTCTATCCAGCCTTTCTTCATAAGACAGTCCTGACATCCCAGGAATCAGTCTGGTGAACCTTCTCTACACTCCCTCTATGGCAATAATGTCCTTCCTCAGATTTGGAGACCAAAACTGTACGCAATACTCCAGGTGTGGTCTCACCAAGACCCTGTACAACTGCAGTAGAACCTCCCTGCTCCTATACTCAAATCCTTTTGCTATGAAAGCTAACATACCATTTGCTTTCTTCACTGCCTGCTGCACCTGCATGCCTACTTTCAATGACTGGTGTACCATGACACCCAGGTCTCGCTGCATCTCCCCTTTTCCTAGTCGGCCACCATTTAGATAATAGTCTGCTTTCCTGTTTTTGCCACCAAAATGGATAACCTCACATTTATCCACATTATACTGCATCTGCCAAACATTTGCCCACTCACCCAGCCTAGCCAAGTCACCTTGCAGTCTCCTAGCATCCTCCTCACAGCTAACACTGCCCCCCAACTTAGTGTCATCCGCAAACTTGGAGATATTGCCTTCAATTCCCTCATCCAGATCATTAATATATATTGTAAATAGCTGGGGTCCCAGCACTGAGCCTTGCGGTACCCCACTAGTCACTGCCCGCCATTGTGAAAAGGACCCGTTTACTCCTACTCTTTGCTTCCTGTTTGCCAGTCAGTTCTCTATCCACATCAATACTGAACCCCCAATGCCGTGTGCTTTAAGTTTGTATGCTAATCTCTTATGTGGGACCTTGTCGAAAGCCTTCTGGAAGGCTGACTTTGTCCAATGATTTCACCACTTTCCAAATGTGCTGCTATCCCATCTTTAATAACTGACTCTAGCAGTTTCCCCACTACTGATGTTAGACTAACTGGTCTGTAATTCCCCGTTTTCTCTCTCCCTCCCTTCTTAAAAAGTGGGGTTACGTTTGCTACCCGCCAATCCTCAGGAACTACTCCAGAATCTAAAGAGTTTTGAAAGATTATTACTAATGCATCCACTATTTCTGGAGCTACTTCCTCAAGTACTCT
Source organism: Amblyraja radiata (assembly GCF_010909765.2). Classification (NCBI taxonomy): domain Eukaryota; kingdom Metazoa; phylum Chordata; class Chondrichthyes; order Rajiformes; family Rajidae; genus Amblyraja; species Amblyraja radiata. Next base: position 26,692,698 of record NC_045968.1, read on the forward strand.
GGGATGCAGCCTATCTGGCCCTGGGGATTTATCGGCCTTTAATCCATTCAATTTACCCAACACCACTTCCCGGCTAACCTGGATTTCACTCAATTCCTCCAACTCCTTTGACCCGCGGTCCCCTGCTATTTCCGGCAGATTATTTATGTCTTCCTTAGTGAAGACGGAACCAAAGTAGTTATTCAATTGGTCCGCCATATCCTTGTTCCCCATGATCAACTCACCTGTTTCTGACTGCAAGGGACCTACATTTGTTTTAACTAATCTCTTTCTTTTCACATATCTATAAAAACTTTTGCAGTCAGTTTTTATGTTCCCTGCCAGTTTTCTTTCATAATCTATTTTTCCTTTCCTAATTAAGCCCTTTGTTCTCCTCTGCTGGTCTCTGAATTTCTCCCAGTCCTCCGGTATGCTGCTTTTTCTGGCTAATTTGTACGCATCATCCTTCGCTTTGATACTATCCCTGATTTCCCTTGTTATCCACGGATGTACTACCTTCCCTGATTTATTCTTTTGCCAAACTGGGATGAACAATTTTTGTAGTTCATCCATGCAGTCTTTAAATGTCTTCCATTGCATATCCACCGTCAACCCTTTTAGAATTAATTGCCAGTCAATCTTGGCCAATTCACGTCTCATACCCTCAAAGTTACCTTTCTTTAAGTTTAGAACCATTGTTTCTGAATTAACAATGTCACTCTCCATCCTAATGAAGAACTCAACCATATTATGGTCACTCTTGCCCAAGGGGGCATGTACAACAAGACTGCTAACTAACCCTTCCTCATTACTCAATACCCAGTCTAAAATAGCCTGCTCTCTCGTTGGTTCCTCTACATGTTGATTTAGATAACTATCCTGCATACATTCCAAGAAATCCTCTTCCTCAGCACCCCTGCCAATTTGATTCACCCAATCTATATGTAGATTGAAGTCACCCATTATAACGGTTTTGCCTTTGTCGCACGCCTTTCTAATTTCCTGTTTGATACCATCTCCAACTTCACTACTACTGTTAGGTGGCCTGTACACAACACCCACCAGCGTTTTCTGCCCCTTAGTGTTTCGCAGATCTACCCATACCCATTCCACATCCTCCAAACTAATGTCCTTCCTTTCCATTGCGTTAATCTCCTCTCTAATCAGCAACGCTACCCCACCTCCTTTTCCTTTCTCTCTATCCCTCCTGAATATTGAATATCCCTGGATGTTCAGCTCCCAGCCTTGGTCACCCTGGAGCCATGTCTCCGTGATCCCAACTATATCATAGTCATTAATAGCTATCTGCACATTCAACTCATCCACCTTATTACGAATGCTCCTTGCATTGAGACATAAAGCCTTCAGGCTTGTTTTTACAACACTCTTACCCCTTATACAATTATGTTGAAAAGTGGCCCTTTTTGATTTTTGCCCTGGTTTTGTCTGCCTGCCACTTTTACTTTTCACCTTGCTACCTATTGCTTCTACCCTCATTTTACACCCCTCTGTCTCTACGCTCACACATTTAAGAAACCCTTTCCCTTTAACTCCATCCTCCACTATCCCATTCGACACCCCACCCCCCTTATTCAGTTTCAGTGTTGTGAGCTAAATGACGAATCTAACTAGAGGCTGGACTAGCAGGCTAGATAATATGAGACACTCAACCAGATAGCTGTTTGAGTGTACAGTGGTATGCAGTAAAATATGACATGGATCACATCAACTAGTACAGACTGATCTAGATCTTCCTTCTTAGGTATCATAATCATGCAATAAATAAGCATATAATTAAAACTTCCAATGTATGGTAGGAAGATACAGTGCTTTTTAAATCGCGACTAAGTCGTGAAGAACATAAATATGGAGGAGTAAATGTGGCCAAGATAATGGAAACCTGTAATCAGCTATTAATACAGTCTTTGTATTTAGGGTTAGGCTGACAAACCCGTCCTACACGAGTACGGTACAGGCCCTCTGCTGGAGGGGCGGCTGACATCATATCAGGTGGTGGTTCAACAGACTTTGTGGGAGACTTCATGGGTGACACCACCGGTGGTCTAATAGGTGATTTCACCAATAGTGCCGGTGGCTCTTTGACCATTGGGGAGCCATTACGGTTTGAACCCACAGTCTCTCCATTACTCCTTGACACAAAGTCCGGGATACTGACATAACCATATGAGAACTGCTGAGATGATCTTGGTTCACTGACCGGCAGAATATGTTTTCTAAGGAGCCTGTAAATTCCTCCTTCGGAACGGGCTAATAGGAACGTGGCTCCAGGCAGGTATGTGGTCATGTGGTCATGTCCTTTTTGTGTTTGAATCCGGGATTGCGTGTGGGTCATGAACTTGAGGTTGTAGCTGTTGCTTAGCCACCGGAAGGGTATAGCGGGTTTGTCTGGCCATCAAACACTGTGCAGGTGAACATAACATTGCGTCCCGCAAAATGTTGCATAAGTTAAGAAGATCCAGGAAGACATCAGACCCCGCTCATTTAGATTTTTCCATTACATATTTCGCGCTGCGACTGGCTTTCTCTGCTAACCCGTTCGATTGCGAATATTCCGGGCTGCTGGTGACATGTTTGAAATCCCAGCGTTGGGTAAAGTCTTTGAAGCTTTGGCTTGTAAATTGTCCTTCATTGTCCTCCGACGTGAGGGAGAGATGGGCCCCGTGAACTGAGAAGTGTCTTGCAAATATCAGAATAACTGCCGCCGATGAGGCAGTGTGGAGCAAATCAATCTCAAACCAACTGGAGTAGGAGTCCACTAGAACCAGGTACTGGTTGCCATTCCAATCGAAAATGTCAGTCGCCGGGGTTGTCCACGGTAGATCAGGAACCAGGTGATGAAGGAGCAGTTACTGCTGGTGCGGTGCTAGACTGTTACATACTGCACATGAGTGCATCCTCTGGTACATATAGTCTGACACGGCAGACCAGAACAACATGCTCTTGGCCCGTTGCACCGTTGCTTCTGAACCAGGATGCCCTCTATGTATGGAATGAAAATACACCCGCGGCATGAAACTGGGACACTGCTTTGTGGCCCTTCATATTAACTCCGTTCTCGATTACCAGTTTGTCCCTGACGGGAAATATATGGCTGCACCGAAAGTGGAAATGAGTGCTGCTTGTTCCTGTAGGGTGTTATCTTCAGCCATGTGGGCAATCAACCTATCCAACCCCAAGGGGTAACTGTGGTCAATCATCATAACATCAAATGTGTCCTTCTTGGCTGCATGCCTGTCGTTTGTTTTCCTGTGTGCACGGGACAGGGTGTCTGCCAGGTACATGTCTTTTCCACGTTTGTAGATTAGGGTGATGTCATACTTCTGGAGCTGCAGCATCATTCTTTGCAGCTTGTCTGGTGCAACGTGTATCGGTTTATTGAGGATGGAAACAGTGTTTGATGGTCCGTTTCGATTGTCACAGCTTTGCCAAACATTGAACTTCACACATGCGAATACCATTGTTAGTAACTCCTTCTCAATCTGCATTTACTGCGTCTCTCTGTCCGTCATGGTCCGTGAGGCATAAGCAATTGGCTGATTTTCTTGGAGGCCATACTGGGAGGCATTGCAGGTCAGCGTGACTGGCTGATTAACATCGAAGTACGCCAGAGTGGCTGGGCATGACATCTGTTGTTTTAAAATGTGGAAAGCTCGTTGCTGCTGCTTGTGCCACATCCAAACAGTGTCCTAGTGAGTGAGCTGGCGTAGTGGGGCTGAGAGCTCGCTGAAGTGTGGAACAAATGTGCCCAGGTAGTTCACCATGCCTAAAAATCTTTACAGACGGTCGGCGCTGCCATTTCACTAATGGCTGCTGTCTTAACAGGATCGGCTTTGAGGCCGTTGCTGGTGAAAAGATGACCAACATAGTTAACTTGGTTGACTCAAAACCTGAATTTGCTGGGGTTGAGTCTTAAGTATACCTCCCTGGCGCGGTCGAGCACCTTTTTCAAATTGTCATCATGCTCCTGCAGGTCTTTACCCGCTACTATCCACAATAATAATACATTTTATTTATGGGCGCCTTTCAAGAGTCTCAAGGACACCTTACAAAAATTTAGCAGGTAGAGGAAAAACATGTAAGGGGAATGAAAGAAATAGTAGCGACATGACTAGTACACAAAGTAAAGACAGAAATCAATACAAAACACAATATGAGGCAATTAATGCACAGATGAAAAGGGAGGAGGACGTGGGGCTATGGATAAATCTGCTCCATCAAGTGTTGGAATACTTCGCTGGCTGAATTGGTGCCAAACGGCACGTGTAGAAATCTGTAGCGTCGGAAGGCTGTGCTGAAAATAGTGAGCAGCGATGATTGATAGTCAAGAGGAATTTGCCAGAACGAGCTCTTTGCATCCAACACAAAGAACACTGTAGCCCATGATGGAAAATCTAAAATGGCGGGGTGTGAAGTCTTCCTCGAAAACTCGCCATTGCTCTTCGATATCCCCATCAAAGACCAGCAGTTCTGACTAGTGGAATGAATCAGTCATGGCAAAGACTGTGAAAGGTCCGCAAAATCACTGGACGTTGATCCAAGGTGTTCCCGTGACTTCTGACACCATGTGAGAATGTCTAATGACTCAGAATCCATACATGAGTATAAGTTGTTTTTTTAAGAAAGCACACAGAGCTCAAATACATAGGTGTTATACGCTCAAGCTCAACTAACTAGAGGCTGGACTAGTAGGCTAGATAATATGAGACACTCAACCAGATAGCTGTTTGAGTGTACAGTGCTATACAGTAAAACATGACATGGATCAGGTCAACTAGTACTGACTGAAAGATTAGTTTAATTTGGGATCCTGTTTGGTGCAGATATTGTGTTCCCCAGGGGCCCATTCCTCTGCTGGACAATTCGATATATTGAATAACAGACTTCCTAGGTTCCATTTTAACAAATTACATGCTTTCCAAGTCCTTTGCGCTATGGGAGACTCAGTAAATATTATAGTTGAAATCTGCCACAAATGCTATTTTAATATACTTGCATAGCTTTTATTATAGTTATCTGCAATCTCCCAGCAAATCTGCTCCTATGATGGGAGGGAGAGGAGCCTGGGGTCGTGGTACATATAGGCACCAACGACATAGGTAGAAAAAGAGAAGAGGACCTGAAAGGAGAATTTAGGGAGTTAGGAAGAGAGTTAAGGAGAAGGACCGCAAAGATAACAATCTCAGGATTACTGCCTATGCCACGCGACAGTGAGAGTAGGAATGGAGCGAGGTGGAGGATAAATACGTGGCTGAGGGACTGGTGCAGTGGGTATGGATTCAAGTTTCTGGATCATTGGGACCTCTTTTGGGGAAGGTGCGACCTGTACAGAAAGGACGGGTAGCATTTGAACTCGACGGGAACAAATATCCTGGCGGGGAGATTTGCAAAGGCTACTGGGGAGACTTTAAACTAGAACAGTTGGGGGGGAGGGACTCAAATAGGGAAAGCTAGCAGTCAGTGTGTGAGGCAGGAGGCAGAGAAGGCTAGCACTCTGACCCAAAATGTAGGGGAGAAAGAAGAAAAAGACAATAAACAGAGAATAAGAGGGGGCGGGTTTCTTAAATGTGTATACTTTAATGCGAGGAGCATTGTAAGAAAGGTGGATGAACTTAGAGCCTGGATTGACACCTGGAAGTATGATCTTGTGGCGATCAGTGAAACATGGTTGCAGGAGGGCTGTGATTGGAAACTAAATATTCCAGGATTTTGTTGCTTCAGGTGTGATATAATTGGAGGGGCAAGAGGTGGAGGTGTTGCATTGCTTGTCAGGGAAGATATTACAGCAGTGCTTTGGCAGGATAGATTAGAGAGCTCGTCTAGGGAGGCTATTTGGGTGGGACTGAGAAATGGAAAAGGGGTAGCAACACTTATAGGGGTGTATTATAGACCGCCAAATGGGGAGCGAGAATTGGAAGAGCAAATATGTAAGGAGATCGCAGATATTAGTAGTAAGCACAAGGTAGTGATTGTGGGAGATTTCAATTTTCCACACATAGACTGGGAAACACATTCTGTAAATGGGCTGGATGGTTCGGAGTTTGTAAAATGTGTGCAGGATAGTTTTTTGCAGCAATACATAGAGGTACCTACTAGAGAAGGGGGGGTGCTGGACCTCCTGTTAGGAAATGAGACAGGTCAGGTGGCAGAGGTATGCGTTGGGGAACAGTTCGGGTCCAGTGATCACAATACCATTAGTTTCAATATAATTATGGAGAGGGTCAGAACTGGACCTAGGGTTGAGATTTTTGATTGGAGAAAGGCTAACTTTGAGGAGATGCGAAAATATTTTAAAAAAGTGAATTGGGACATTTTGTTTTATGGGAAAGATGTGGAAGAGAAATGGAGGACATTTAAAGGTGACATTTTAAGAGTACAGAATCTTTATGTCCCTGTTCGGTTGAAAGGAAATAGTAAAAATTGGAAAGAGCCATGGTTTTCAAGGGAAATTGGACACTTGGTTCGAAAAAAGAGAGAGATCTACAATAATTATAGGCAGCATGGAGTAAATGAGGTGCTTGAGGAGTATAAAGAATGTAAAAAGAATCTTAAGAAAGAAATTAGATAAGCTAAAAGAAGATATGAGGTTGCTTTGGCAAGTAAGGTGAAAGTAAATCCAAAGGGTTTCTACAGCTATATTAATAGCAAAAGGATAACGAGGGATAAAATTGGTCCATTAGAGAGTCAGAGTGGACAGCTATCTGCAGAGCCAAAAGAGATGGGAGAGCTATTGAACAATTTATTTTCTTCGGTATTCACCAAGGAGAAGGATATTGAATTATGTGAGGTAAGGGAAACAAGTAGAGTAGCTATGGAAACTATGAGATTCAAAGAAGAGGAAGTACTGACACTTTTGAAAAATATAAAAGTGGATAAGTCTCCAGGTCCGGACAGGATATTCCCTAGGACATTGAGGAAAGTTAGTGTAGAAATAGCAGGGGCTATGACAGAAATATTTCAAATGTCATTAGAAACGGGAATAGTGCCGGAGGATTGGCGTACTGCGCATGTTGTTCCATTGTTTAAAAAGGGTTCTAAGAGTAAACCTAGCAATTATAGACCTGTTAGTTTGACGTCAGTGGTGGGCAAATTAATGGAAAGGATACTTAGAGATAATATATATAAGCATCTGGATAAACAGGGACTGATTAGGAACAGTCAACATGGATTTGTGCATGGAAGGTCATGTTTGACTAACCTTCTTGAATTTTTTGAAGAGGTAACTCGGGAAATTGATGAGGGTAAAGCAGTGGATGTTGTATATATGGACTTCAGTAAGGCCTTTGACAAGGTTCCTCATGGAAGGTTGGTTAAGAAGATTCAATTGTTGGGTACTAATGGTGAAGTAGCAAGATGGATTCAACAGTGGCTGAATGGGAGATGCCAGAGAGTAACGGTGGATGGCTGTTTGTCAGGTTGGAGGCCAGTGACTAGTGGGGTGCCACAGGGATCTGTGTTGGGTCCACTGTTGTTTGTCATGTAAATTAATGATCTGGATGATGGTGTGGTAAATTGGATTAGTAAGTATGCAGATGATACGAAGATAGATTTTCAAAGTCTAAAGAGAGATTTATGCCAGTTGGAAGAGTGGGCTGAAAGATGGCAGATGGAGTTTAATGCTGATAAGTATGAGGTGCTACATCTTGGCAGGACAAATCAAAATAGGACGTACATGGTAAATGGTAGCGAATTGAGGAATGCAGTTGAACAGAGGGATCTAGGAATAACTGTGCACAGTTCCCTGAAGGTGGAATCTCATGTAGATAGGGTGGTAAAGAAAGCATTTGGTGTGCTGGCCTTTATAAATCAGAGCATTGAGTATAGAAGTTGGGATGTAATGTTAAAATTGTACAAGGCATTGGTGAGGCCAATTCTGGAGTATGGTGTACAATTTTGGTCGCCTAATTTTAGGATGGATGTCAACAAAATAGAGAGAGTACAGAGGAGATTTACTAGAATGTTGCCTGGGTTTCAGCAACTAAGTTACAGAGAAAGGTTGAACAAGTTAGGTCTTTATTCTTTGGAGCGCAGAAGGTTAAGGGGGGACTTGATAGAGGTCTTTAAAATGATGAGAGGGATAGACAGAGTTGACGTGGATAAGCTTTTCCCACTGAGAGTAGGGAAGATTTAAACAAGAGGACATGACTTGAGAATTAAGGGACAGAAGTTTAGGGGTAACATGAGGGGGAACTTCTTTACTCAGAGAGTGGTAGCTGTGTGGAATGAGCTTCCAGTGAAGGTTGTGGAGGCAGGTTCGATTTTATCATTTAAAAATAAATTGGATAGTTATATGGAGGGGAAAGGAATGGAGGTTAAAGTGGCTTTTTCACGGGGCGACTTGACGCAAGAGTGAACCAGAGTTTAACATCGTGGGAACCTCGTGCGATAACAGTACGGCATTCGTGGACCACCGTGGACCACCGTGGCGCTAACGGCAGGTAGTCGTGTAACTTTGTCACTCGGGAGAAAATTCAAGAAAGTTTGAATTTCTCCAAGAGTGACTTGTACACTTGTGGGTAAGCATTGCAACATTGTATGAACATAGTGGCCAGTGCGATATCCGTGCGATATCCGTAATAACTCTTGCGGGTACCGTGGGAACTCCTGCGAACGGTGAGTAACTGAGCAGTTTGATTGTCAGTGCTTGTTTTACCTCATTGTTAAATAAATATATTTTTTACTATCAGATTGATGTCTGCAATTCTTCATTAACACATCACTACAAGATGAATGTCTCTAATGTTATAATCTCTCTCATGCTGAAACACAAAATAGTTGAAGGGAGGTGAAATAATCACATTTTCATTCTTTTTCATTTTTGAGTGTTCAGGTACCTCACTTGCTGAGCTATTTTACTCCAGCAGTTTGTGTCTCTTTTTGTCTAAAGCAGTTTCTAAGACTGTAGGAACTCCGCGGGCCAGGCAGCATCTACGGAGGGAAATGGACAGGCGACCCTTTCTTCAGGCTGCCTTATCTCTCTCCCCCCCCCCCTCCCCCCTACTCCCACCCACACACACAAATGCTGGAGAAACTCAGTGGGTGCAGCAGCATCTATGGAACGAAGGAAATAGGCAAAGTTTCGGCCCGAAACGTTGCCTACTTCCTTCGCTCCATAGATGCTGCTGCACCCGCTGAGTTTCTCCAGCATTATTGTGTACCTTCGATTTTCCAGCATCTGCAGTTCCTTCTTAAACACAAATGCACCGAGTTCCTCCAGCATTTCGTGTTTTGCTCAGTATTCCAGCATCCGCTGTCTCCCGCGTCTCCAATAAAACAAAACTACTGTCAAAAGGGTGAAGAATAGGGGCAGAGATAGATACATTCCTGATTAGTGCGGCTGTCAGGAGGTTATGGGGAGAAGGCAAGAGAATGTGGTTGAGAGGGAGAGATAGATCAGCCGCGATTGAATGGCGGAGTGGACTTAATGGACCGAATGGCCTAATTTTGCTCCTATAACTAACAAAGATAGTAATTGTTAGGGAAATGTAGTTATTAAAGACGAGGGGGAGCAGAAATGGGCAGTCTGGGATGGCTCGCGAGATACTTGCATAGAGGCACAAAAGTTAAAGAAAGGGAAGATAAACAGAGAGGGGGGGGGGGACTTCCCTCAGTACCCATCTGTTACCATTAATTGGACAGTTCGGTCTGTGAAACGCAACACGCCAGCCCCGACATCCAGCCCGGTGGTCAGTCCTTTGAAGATAGACACCAGTTGCTTGGAGCAACTCAGCCGGACAGGCAGCAACTCTGGAGAGAAGGAACGGGTGGCGTTTCGGGTCGAGAGCCTTCTTCAGACGGAGGTCAATCCCCTGCATGGATAACAGGAGTCCCAGCCAACACGACAATCGCCCGCTGCACAGCCTCGGAGCTTCCACTGCGAAAACGGTGCCTACATTTGAGCACTTATGTAACTGAACCATCCTAACACCAACCACAGAGCATTCCTGAACTACTACCTACCTCATTCGAGACCCTCGGACTATCTTAGATCGTATACTCACTGGCTTTATCCAGTTACAGTGTGGAAACCGGCCCTTCAGCTCAACTTGCCCATACCGGCCAAAATGTCCCATCGAAACTAGTCCCATCTGCCTGCGTCTGGTCCATATCCCTCCCAACCTGTCTTATCCATGTACCTGTCTAAATGTTTCTTAAATGTAGGGATGGACCCAGCCTCAACTACCTCCTCTGGCAGCTTGTTCCATACACCCACCACCCTTTGTGCGAAAATATTACCCCTCACTCAGATTCCTATTAGATCTTCCCCCCTCACCTTGAACCTATGCCCTCTGGTCCTCAAATCCCCTCTGTGGGCAAAGGACATATATTACCCTGGACTCTGTCTATTTCCCTGCCTGTTCGTCTCATGGTTTTGTACACCTCTCAGCCTCTGTCCCCAGTGTGGAGTTAAGGGCTTGTTTATGGGCGCCCTGGGCTGAGAACTCTGGAGGATGGGTTTTAGACTTTATCGGGAATCGAGATAGACCCCGTAATGCAGGAGCAAAGAATCGCAGACGCTAATCTGCATTGGAAAGACACAATATGCGGGAGTAACTCAGCGCTGAAGAAGAGTCCCGATCCGAAACATCATCTATCCATGTTGTCTAGCGATGCTGCCTGACCCGCTGAGTTGCTCCAGCGCTTTGTGTCTTTCCACTAGACCTGTAATAAGTCTCAGCTGGGTGTTTACTGGGATCTCTGGTGTTTAATAGACGTCCTGGTGTTGTTTTTGATCGGGTTTACCACCGACAGTATTTAATCAGATCCATATTAAATCATTTCCCCTTCACCTTAAACCTATGTAATCTGGTCCTCGATTCACCTACTCTGGGCAAGAGACTGTGCATCTACCCGATCGATTCCTCGCATGATTTTAAACATTATCTTGCACACAGCGTTGTTCCCTTCACCTTGTATACACCATTTATGGCTCGATTGTTACTATTTATTGTCGGTCTACTGACTGGTTAAACGTTTGAAAGTTTCACCTCTCAGTAGATAATAAAATAAGACAACCATCACGGTCAATGTGAGACAAAGTCTTTATTCCTATTTGACAAAATAAAAAGACGACTTCTTGCACATATTGAGAGAAGGTGCATCACACCAAACAACATTTGTCTAAAAAAAAACAGATTATTCTTCAGCTCATTAAAGAGCTCGGGTGAAATTCTGACAAAGTTTGTGAATGCACTTTTATCCTCTTCGCACAGCACATTAAGCAGCTGATCATATTGTCCAAATTGAGGTCTCCGTTGAAAGATGGGCTTCACCCAGTGAGACTTCCTCTTAATTCTCTTTTTAATTAATCTCACCCTTCTGCCTTCACACAAGCGTTCTCGATGCACATAGTGGGCTGCTGCATACAGCGCGTCAATGAAAATAACCACCATCCTGTACTCGAAAATACTTAGTATAGGCATGTCTCCAAATGAGCCAATTCAACCAAGGGAGGAATATAGTGTGTGAAAAAACCCAATATAGTGTGTGAAAACAAAGTAACATCATTTGTGCCACGTGATTAACAACACTACAGTTCACGATGTTCATTCAAGATTAACGGGAAAGCTCGGGAGACGGACAAGTCACTCGCACAAATAACAGAAATGCCGAGTACCGTGGGAACTCTTTATCTACCCCCCGTTATATCGTGCGAAACTCGTGCTGGACCACGACCACTTCACTCTGGTGACATCTTGCGTCAACTCACCCCGTGAAAAAGCCCCATTATGGTCTGAGTGCAGGTAGATGGGACTAGGGGAGAATACGTGTTCGGCACGGACTAGAAGGGCCGAGATGGCCTGTTTCCGTGCTGTAATTGTTATATGGTTATATGGTTATATGGCTATGATTCTTGCTGACTAGTGTTGGGCTCATAATGCAGTCCCATCAATGTGATTATTCCCTTCTAGATTCTTTCTACCTGTATTGTCTTACTGGACAATCTCCCGAATATTCCCTCTAAGCTCTGTAATTAGGTCCTCCCACATCAGAAAGGATTCACTTCTCACTCCTCTTCCTCCTCTCTTACCTACATCTCTAACACATCCAAAGCATTGGTAACCTAGAATATTCAGCTGCCAATCTTCCCCTTCCTCAGCTTGGTTTCTGTTATGGCTATTACTGTATATCTCATTTCCCCAAACCAATTCATGCCCTGAGATTGTCTGCCGTACCATTGAAATAAATGCAATTTAAACCTTTGGTCATTCTTATCTCTTTGCCATGCTCCTGCCTATCACATTTGCTAATCTCGATTTCTTTGACTACAGTATTTGCCCCCAAATTTTATCTGCCTTCTTTCTGCTCCAGGCACCTCCCAATCTAGTTTAAACATTTCCGAGTACTTACCTCACCAGTTTATGTTCAACTTGTCATCATTTTACATGTCATCCCAACGTCAGATAAGATCCCAATGATCCAAAAATCAGAATCTGTGTCCCATGCACCAGTTCCCCAGGAGTGCATTCATCTGGTCCATCCTCTATTCCTGCCCTCACTAGCATGCGACAATAGACAATAGTTGCAGGAGAAGGCCATTCGGCCCTTCGCGCCAGCTCTGCCATTCAATGTGATCATGGCTGATCATCCCCAATCAGAACCCCGTTCCTGCCTTCTCCCCATATCCCCTGACTCCACTGTTTTTATGAGCCCTATCTAGCTCTCTCTTGAAAGCATCCAGAGAACCTGCCTCCACCACCCTCTGAGGCAGAGAATTCAACACTCACAAGCCCAACTGCTCCATTCTCTTAGCATATTCCAGTCCCGCCATCCCGGGAATTAACCTTGTAAACCTACGCTGCACTCCCTCAATAGCAAGAATGCCCTTCCTCAAATTAGGGGACCAAAACTGCACACAATACTCCAGGTGTGGTCTCACTAGGGCTCTGTACAACTGCAGAAGGACCTCTTTGCTCCTATATTCGATTCCTCTTGTTATAAAGGCAAACATGCCATTCGCTTTCTTCACTGCCTGCTGTACCTGCATGCTTACTTTGATAGACTGATGAACAAGGACCCCCAGATCCCGTTGTACTTCCCCTTTTCCCAACTTGACGCCATTTAGATAGCAATCTGCCTTCCTGTTTTTGCTACCAAAGTCAATAACCTCACATTTATCCGCATTAAACTTCGTCTGCCATGCATCTGTCCACTCCCCCAACCTGTCCAAGTCACCCTGCATTCTCATAGCATCCTTCTCACAGTTCACATTGCCACCCAGCCTTGTGTCATGTGGCACTGGGAGTAATCTAATTAGCTTAATTAATTAGTGTGCAACTTTTTGCACTGTCGAGTTATGATTTTATCTAAATCTGTGCAAAATTTCAAGTAGATACCAGACATGGGTCATGAAAGTTAAAATCTAGAGCCCTTTTGGCATCTCGGCCCACGGCCTACCTGATCTATTAAACTTATTAATAACATTTTTTTTCCATTCTTTCCCATGATGGTCACATTGTCTATCTGTTTTCCGTCAAACCGCTCTTTGCGTCACACCCATAAATGATAATTTAAGTTACGCAAACATAAACAGATGCCAAATGCAAAACTATCTCAACCAGTCTCACAAACCATCTGCCAGTTTAAAACAGGTGAGTGACAAAGATCTTACACATATTTAAAGTGGAATTATATTGTAGTTTGGTTCTAATGTTGGAAACATTTGTTTTATTTCTCTTGTTCTCGGTTTCTGTTGATATCTTCAACTGGAGAGTGATCTGTGGAAAAATAAATGAATGGCATGTCTAGAAATCCTCACTCTTATTTTTCCAACCTATCTTCAGTGTTTCATAATTTACAATGTTAAGGAATTTAGGAACACTGCCACTACAGAATGAAACAGACCGTCAGGTGAGTACCCTGAGGTCGGGTTTCTATTACAGGGGAGCCTTTTTCTGCTTGTGTTTTACAGGCAGAGAAAAAGGCTCTGGAACAAAACTGTCCCCCGTTCGAGGCAGGTGTTTTCTCGAATTCGGACGGGACGTCTCTCCACCCGCACGAGGGGAGAGAGAGCCGCCTGAGCCGCTGGAGCAGCTCTCGGAGCAGGTGCCTGCGGGACGCGCTGCTTGAGGGGCGCTCTCGCTTCTACAAGGCACAAAAGCTCTAGAAGAACCTGTCCCCCGCTCGACTCCAGCGGAGGAGCGTTCCATTGCAGTGGGGGCAGCAACAGGTGTTCCGCTGTTCCCCGACACCGTGCCGAGCCCAGCCCGCTAGTACCTGAGCAGCGGGCTGGATGCATAGCCAGCCGAAGAGGCATCTGGCCGGTAGCTTCCGACTTATCGGAGGGGACGTCTCTCCACCCGCATGGGAGAGACAGCCGCCTGAGCCGCTGGAGCGGCAGGCGGCAGGACCGCTCATAGAGCGCTCCACCATCCCCGACACCGAGCCAAGCCCAGTCCGGCTAAACGCCTGAACAGCGGACTGGGGGGAAAAAAATCCACCAGGAAAACCAACCGGCCGGTGTTTCCCGATTCGTCGGACGGGGACATGTCTCCACCTAAATGGAGGAGAGACACAAGGATCATCGCAGATACCTAAAATTTATCTGGATGGGACAGCGATGGCAGTACAAAGCATTGCCCAATGGTCTAACTTCAGCCCCAAGATTATTCACCAAAATATTGAAACCAGCCATGGCAATACTAAGAAAACAAAAACATATTGTCATGGCATATCTGGATGATATTCTGATAGTAGGGGAAAACGATGGAATTGGCTGTGGCAGCAGTATCAGCTACAAAACAGCTCCTCGAAACTCTGGGGTTCGTCCTACATCCAGATAAATCTAAGTTGAAGCCATCCACTATCATGGACTACCTGGGCTTCACAATTAACTCAGTCCATATGACTGTTACCTTGCCAAAGGCAAAAATGGTTGAATTAGCACAATCATGCAACAATTTAATGGTCAACGAGCGACCAACTATTCGACAAGTAGCAAGAGTAATTGGGGAAATGGTAGCAGCATTTCCGGCTACACAATTCGGACCTTTGCACTATCAAATTTACAGAGAGCAAAGGTACAGGCACTAAAACGACATACAGGTCACTATGATCGTGTCATGAAATTACCCACTGAAGCAATATCAGAGCTACAGTGGTGGGCAGAAAACGTTTGGCATAGTTTCAGCCCTATCATCATCACTAACCCTACTTTAGTTATTCAAACAGATGTCAGTGCTCAGGCTGGGGAGCGACTAACTCCATATCCAGCACAGGTGGTAGATGGACTAACCTAGAGTCAGCATTACTACTTACACTGGGCATTAACTATCTAGAGATGTTGGGCGCCTTTTATGGTTTAAAAGCATATGTATCTAATATGCAGCACTTGCATGTTCGGTTACAAATTGATAATGCTATGGTGGTGGCTTATATTAACCATATGGGCGGCATAAAATCGTTATCATGCGACAAATTGGTCAACATGATTTGGAAAGGGTGTGTCGAAAGACATATTTGGCTATCAGCTACTTACCTACCAGGTAAGTTAAACACCCATGCCATGAGAAAATTAAACTCCTGGGTTGCAGGTTTTGAACAGACCTTACCTGGAACTAGGATTGTCCGAACAAACCATCACCACCATGTCGGCATCCCTTCGAACATCCAACAAGAGACAGTACTTAACCAGCATCAAAAAATGGGAGAAGTACTGCCAGGAAACAGGGACAACGTACGCAACAGCCACAGCCACCAACGTACTGGAGTTCCTGGCCTATGTACACCACGATGAAGGGATCAGCTACAGTGCCATCAACACAGCGCGGAGTGCTCTTTCTGCTTATCTCAAACCAGCGCCAGGACAACAGGCGATGGGATCCCATCCACTGGTGGTAAAACTGATGAAGGGCATTTACAATATCAAGCCCTAAGCCCAGGTATACCCATATTTGGGATATCAGTGTGGTCCTGACATATCTCAGGGAATGGCCACCAGCCTGATCCCTCGGCCACGAGCAAGCTACACTAAAGACGCTCATGTTAATGGCACTTGTATCCGCTCAGAGGGTCCAGTCACTACACAAGTTGAGGCTGGACAACATGGTGACCACCCCAGATCAGATCACATTCATCATACAGGGTCTGGTGAAACAAAGCAGGCCAGGAACAGCTAATCCAGTAGTGGTATTCCGGGCCTACCCACCAGAGCCACGGTTGTGTGTCGTGACCCATCTACAACATTACATAGACACAACCCACAATATCAGAGGGAGTGAAAAAGCCTTATGGGTCAGCCACAAGAAACCTCATGGCCGGGTAACGAGCCAAACCATTTCAAGATGGCTCAAACAGGTACTGAAGGCTGCCGGAATAGATACTAATACGTTTAAGTCTCATTCCACTAGGGCAGCATCTACGTCAACGGCCGAGAGAATGGACATACCGGTTGACCATATTCTGAATACAGCAGGATGGTCGAGGGAAACGACATTCAGAAATTTTATAATAAGCCGTTGGCAAAACCTGTTTTATTTGCAGCAAAGATTTACGGACTGCAAATATTTAATTTAAGCCCAGGGGAGCAATTTAATTCTTTGTTGTTATTGTTAAAAAATACCATTGTGTTTTTCTACAAACAGATTCTTTGGTTGATTACGATAACACTTCCTCCCTCAAGAACTTCGGCAGTGAGTGAAATAAAACTGTTACACGGTTTGAAATCACAGAGCTTTGAAGTCTTCACGTAGTCACTCACGTGACTCCGAAGTAAAATAGTAAGATTAAACGAGAACTTACCAGTTTGAAGTTTGATCTGTATTTTATGAGGAGTTACGATGAGGGATTACGTGCCCTCCGCTCCCACCCTCATTATATGGATCAAAATAATAAACTGATTTCTCCTTGTCTTTACTATGTTTACTTCAAATAACTATGTCTATCTGTGATTCCACACCGCTGCTTGGAAGTATGCCGCGCCTGCGCACTGAGCGGTTCTTTACGTAATCCCTCATCGTAAATCCTCATAAAATACAGATCAAACTTCAAACTGGTAAGTTCTCGTTTAATCTTACTATTTTACATGCTGAAAGCCAATCATAGTATAATAAAAAAGAAACATATCACCTCATGTAGTAAAACTGGTAGGATATTGTGGTTCTATTTAATAGTAATTCTTGGGCCTGTCCCACATAGGCGACATTTTAGGCAAACTATGCAGTCATCACATGGTCGCCACATGTTCGCGGGTAGTTGCTGGGGATTCGCCTTCATGGTCGCGAGGAGTTCCACATTCTGGGAACTCGTCGCGACCTCATTATGGTCGCTGAAACATGTTGAAAAATTAGCAGTGACTAGAATGAAGCTGCCATGGAGAGTAGCGAGAGTTCTCATGCCGTAGATGGATCGCCAGGAGGTCCTAATCGGTCGCCAGGATGTCAAAGGTTCTCGTAGGTTGGAGCCGGTGCTGACCGGTGTGTTTCATTGGCTCATTGGGAAAAAAAGGTAAGTAGTAGTTTTCAGAACCAAGGATAACCGACCGGTAATGTTAAATGTCCGCCGAGCTTCACAGCCGTGAATCTCTGGCTTCTTAAAAGTTGTTTCCACTCCTTCTCCCCCTCTCCCCCCTCTTTTAAAGGACTTACTGTACACTGTGCCTTAGCCATCTGTAGATTAGTGGCTCATGTTATGAGTCATGTATTTGTAGTTTAGCCCACTAGCTTGTTATGGTCGCGGTCTGCTGCATTCCTTTAGTCTTAAAGTGAATTCTTAAAGTGAATTCTGAATTAGCCAGAAAAAGCAGCCTACCAGGGGACTGGGAGAAATTCAGAGTCCAGCAGAGGAGGACAAAGGGCTTAATTAGGAAAGGGAAAATAGATTATGAAAGAAAACTGTCAGGGAACATGAAAACTGACTGCAAAAGCTTTTATAGATATGTGAAGAGGAAAAGATTAGTTAAAACAAATGTAGGTCCCTTACAGTCAGAAACAAGCGAATTGATCATGGGGAACAAGGACATGGCAGACCAATTGAATAACTACTTTGGTTCTGTCTTCACTAAGGAAGACATAAATAATCTGCCGGAAATAGCAAGGGACCGGGGTTTAAATGAGATGGAGGACCTGAGTGAAATCAGGGTAGCCGGGAAGTGGTGTTAGGTAAATTGAATGGATTAAAGGCCGCTAAATCTCCAGGGCCAGATAAATTGCATCCCAGAGTACTGAAGGAAGTAGCCGCAGAAATAGTGGATGCATTAGTGATAATTTTTCAAAACTCTTTAGATTTTGGAGTAGTTCATGAGGATTGGAGGGTAGCTAATGTAACCCCACTTTTTAAAAAGGGAGGGAGGGGAATTACAGACCAGTTAGTCTAACATCGGTAGTGGGGAAAATGCTGGAGTCAGTTATTAAAGATGGGATAGCAGCACATTTGGAAAGTGGTGAATTCATTGGACAAACTCAGCATGGATTTATGAAAGGTAAATCTGCAAACTTGGAGATATTGCATTCAATTCCCTCATCCAGGCTGGCCCGTGGCAGCCTGAAGCCACGCTCTGCGGAGCTCTAGCTGGCGCGGCCTACTTCTCCTGCGGGCGTGGTGGGGACTTACCATCGGGGTACCTCGCCAGGGATCCCTGGAGAGGAGCTCTGACCACCGGCCTTGTGGTCTGCGGTGCTTCTGGCTGCGGCACGGCCGGGACTTTAAATCTTCGACCACCGGTCTGCGGCTTACAACATCTTGAAGCCTCGGACTGCGGTGGGGAGGCACCGATTCAGGACTTACCTGGACTTACCCTGTCAGTACATCTGGTCACCCGCAGCAGCGACTGCGGAGAGTTGAGGTCCCGACCATGAACGAAAATGGAGGAGGACTGGCCAAATTTTGTTCCTTCCACCACAGTGATGAATGCTGTGGTGGATGTTTGTGTTAAATTTTATTAATGTGTATTGTGTGTTCTTTTTTATTGTACTGCTGCTGGCAAATTCATTTCACTTGCACTTATAAAACTTGATTGATTGATTGATTGATGCCATGACATGGGTTTGATTTCCTTCATCCCTTCAGTCTGTCCACTGACTATAGGCTGTGATTTTACACATTACATGTTAACACAAAACAAGGATTTGTTTAACGATGAGCTGGGCAGGTTGCCTGTGAGATACATGATTACTATTAACCCTGAGGCAATCCCAGTTGTTCATCCAGCTCACAGGATTCCCCCATGCTATGCGGGATCATGTACAAAGTGAACTTAACAGAATGGTGGCTATTGGTGTGATTAATCCAGTAACTGAACCCTCAGACTGGGTCTCCTCAATGGTTGTCGCTACTAAGAAGAATAAAGATGAGATACGGATTTGCATTAACCCCAAGGACTTAAATACAGCAATTAAGAGATCACGTTATCCAATGTGTTCGGTGGACGAAGTTGTGGTGCAGATGGCCGAAACAACTGTATTCACAGTGCTGGATGCCAAGAGTTCATTCTTGCAGATTCCACTGAAACATAAATCCTCTAGCAATGTTACAAAATTTTGTGATTTTAAAAATCAAGTCTGCAATTTATCCCATCAGATAAAGCACAAAAATAAGTTTAATTTGACACCTAATTCACTTTCATATCTTCAGTATTATAAAATCTATGGCCATTTTCATAGTCGGAAATTAGCATCTTGTTCCCTATTGATTTTCCATTGACTTAACACAAAAGCTGTGATCGAGGACAGTGAAATGCCATAACTTTCTTAAAAATTAAGAGAACTGAAAGAAATTTTCAGTTATTATAGATTGAAGCATTCTGAAACAAATATGAAACAATCTTACTTGGATGACTTGAAATTAAAACATATAATTAGTTAGTTACCCAATTGTAGCTAATTCCAAACTTCAATTACTAGATCTAAACATCTATCCATTTCTTAAGAAAAGATTAACATTTTTAAATAGCCTAAGTGTCCAAATAACATTCACAATGAATTCACAATAAAACATGATTTAAAAATCTCATTTACATTAATTTATAAGCCAAATGGAAGGAATTTAGTGTTCAATTGCTGTAAATTAATGGCCATTTAAATCAGCTTTCGAGTGGGATCCTGTGGAACTCTGTGGAACGCGCTGGTTTTGAACGTTCCCATTGCGGTGAATTTGTACCCCAAATGCCCAGAAAAATACTGCGGGATTTAATGGGCCCCAAATTAGCTACTCGCAACATAAAACTTTGTATAAAGGGATCTTAAGAAGCCCTTTTTAATGTAAAAATAAACAACCTACCTTCCGTTGTCCCCTGTATGAGATCCGTCCCGTTGTCGGCGGTCACGGGTTTAGAGGATAATTTTTAACCTACTATAACAATTAAATTAACCGATATAGTTTAAAAATAGCTGCAGCGAAAGAATCTCCCAGCGATTTTTCGTCAGCAACTAAGTAGGCTGAACAACCTCGATTTGAATAGCCTAGGGAAAATCGCGTTTTAAACCCGCCCCCCCCCCCCCCTCTCAACAGCGCCAAAATCGTACACATGGGCTTGGACAGATCTTGCAGCGACACTTAAGGTAGGTTTTGCAACATACCTAAATCCTCCAAGCTGACAACTTTCAGTACTCTGTTCGGACGTGATAAAAATTTGAGGATGCCTTTTGGTATAAGTTCTGTCAGTGAAGTATTTCAACAATCCATGGAACAATAGTTTGCCGGATACCCATGCTCCATCGCAGTGGATGATATCTTTATTGTTGGAAAAATGATCCAGGAATACGATGCCAATTTGATAAAAGTAATGAAGCATGCCGAGGCCATCCATCTCAAACTCAATCCCAAAAAATGCAGATTCCGAGTGAATGAGGTAAAATACCTAGGCCATATATTTACCAAGGAAGGCCTGAAAATGGATCCAGCGAAAACCAGTGATATTAATGAACTTCCAGCACCCACGGATGTGCCCAGTTTGCAGAGATTCCTGGGCATGGCGAACTATTTGAGAAAATTCATTCCAGATTTCAATGAAATATCAGCCCCATTTTGCCATCTCACACACAAGGATTCTGCTTGGACCTGTCATGAGCAACAACAGACAGCGTTTGAGACTCTTAAATGGCAGATGTCGGCCTCTTGTGTACTTTGATCCTGGACTGCCTTTTACACTTACATGTGACACCCCACAGCACGGCCTGGGAGCTGCATGCCTTCAGAATGATGGCCATGGCAAAAAGACTGTCGCCTAAGCCTCGCACACCATGTCTGACACAGATCAACGATACGCCCAAATCGAAAAAGAATTATTAGCGGTTGTGTTCGCCTGCAAAAAGTTCAACGATTTCATCTTTGGTCGCACTATTACAATTGAAACCGACCACCAACCTTCTATCAGTATTTTGAATAAACCTATTCATAACTCTCCAGCGCTCTTACAATGGATGTTTCTACAAATTCAAAAATATGACATCGTCCTGACCTACAAACGTGGAAAGGAGATGCACCTGGCAGAAACTCTTTCACATGCACCTCAGAAGACCTGTGAGGATCTACCCTCGCAGGATGAGGGAGGAGGGGGTAGGGAGAGAAGGGGGGGGGGGGATGGGGGAGGTGAGGGGGGAGAGTGGGGGAAGAGGGGAATAGAGGGAGAGGAGTAAGGGTGATAGGGAGTGGGGAATAGAGGGAGAGGCCCAACCCCTCTCACTACCCTCTCCCCCCCTCCCCAGTCTTCCCCCTCTCTCCCCTCCTCTCCCCCTCCCCCTCTCACTCCTCCCCTCTCTCCCTCCTCCCCCTCCCTCCTCCCCTCCCACCAGCCCTCCTTCACCCCCCCGCTCTCCTCTCTCTCCCTATCCCCCTCTCTCTAACTACCTCCCTCCTTCCTCCCCCTCTCTCACTCCCACACCCCTATCCCCCTTCCCTTCCCTCCATCCTTCCGTCACTTATCCCCACCCTCCCCTCCATCCCCCATCCTTCCCTTCTCTCCCCCCTTCCCCCCCTCTCTCTCCCCCTCCTCACTCCCCTTCACCTCTCTCTCCCCCTGCTCTCCTTCCCCATCCTCTCTCTCCCCTTCCCCAACTCCCCCTCCCCCACTTCCCCCCTTTCACCACCTCCCCCCTCTCCCCACCTCCCCCCTCTCCACACCTCTCCCCACCTCCCCTCTCCACCCACACTCTCGCCCCCTTCTCCACACCCCCTTCTCCCCACCTCCCCCGTACCCCACCTCCCCCTCTCCTCACCTCCCCCTCTCCCCTCCACCTCCACACCCCTCCACCTCCACTCTCTCCCCATTCCCCCCTCCTCTCCCTCCCCCACTCCCACCTCCTCCCCCTTCCCCCCCCCTCCTTCCCCTCTCCCTCACTCCCTCCCTCCCCTCTCCCTCAATGGTCTCCCCCTCTCCCTTCCTCCCCCTCTCACTCCCTCCCTTCTCCCCCTCTCCCTCTCCCTCCCCCCGTCTCCCCCTCTCTCCTCCCTCTCCCCCCTCCCCCACCGCTCTCTACCCCCTCCTCCATTCCTCTCTCCCACCCTCCCCCCCCGTCTCCCACCCGCGTTCTCCTACCCCTCTCTCCCCTTCCCTCTCTCCCTGCTCTCCTCCCCCTCCCCCTAATCCTCTCTGTCCATCCCCCCTTGCCTCCCCTCTTCTCCACCCCCACCCTCTCCCCCCTTCCCCCTCTACCCTCTCCATCCCCCCTCTCCCTCCCCCATCTCCCCCACCCCCCTCTCCCCGCCTCTCCTCCCCCTATCCTCCCCTGTGTTCAGTGTGTGTGTGTGTGTGTGGGGGGGATAGTTAGTGTGTGTTTGACGCCGCAGGCCTCCCCCCCCACCCCCTCGCTACCACGGGTCCCCCTTGGTCTAGTAATTATTAAAATTGCCTACATTGCTGCGCAATTCATATTTCATTGACACAACATTCTCTCTCACTGACTCACTGACATACTCCTTCTCTCTCTCTCATGGACACCCCCGTAATTGCACATTTTACAATCACAATGATGCTGTCGTGCCACTAATTCTGCCTTCTTTGACTTTCAAATTAACTTTTGTGTTTACATTAAACGTGCATTTGCATCATCACATATGGGTTCAGTTTGGTTTGGATTGCACTCACAATGAAAAAACATTATATAGCATGTTCCCATCTCGTATGCAGTAGTGAAAAGAGTGTGTTCACAATAAAATAGATTTGTTTGTCTACAGTGACACTAATAAAGCCAACGTTGCAAATTAAATAACCGGTATTCTTACATTAGTAATACATCTCACTTCATTGCAGCTCACTTACAATGGTAAGTGACACGAGTATTTGCATTCCCTGTCGCAATTTTGAGAAAGACTGAGCAACAGACCAGAGGCAACCAATGCCACCATGTGGTCAATACTGGACTGCGAGGAAACAGGAGAGAGTCACCAGCACCTCTACCTGAGGCTAAGACTGAATGGCTAGGGGCAAGCCTAAAATGCCAGACTATCTGCCTGCCCATAGACAGTGAGGGATTGTGCTTACATAGATGTAACGAATGGCCACTGGGATAATCCAGAGACCACCTGCATCGCCTCTTCTAGCACAACGCTGAGCTGCCAGGAAGAATCCTGTACCATCAGCACATCCTCTCAAAACAAGGGTGAACTGAACAAAGAAGCCTGAGGTTGACACGCCTCCTCCCCTGTAGACCAGGACTAAGCAGCTGGGACAAGCCCGATATCACCAACGCCTCTGCATATGCACTCTGACAATGAGGTACAGAGTCCCCATGTGGCCCCGGCCTCTTTTACCACTGTAAATAGAATACATCGTGTGAACTCACCCTACTGCGATTGTCAGTGTGGTCACTGCCGAAGTCGGTGTCATCCCCTGACACCCTACTGGTGGGCAAGATCACACTGACTACTTGAAACCTTCCAGAAGAAATTGAAATGGAAGATGAAATTCAAATGAAGGAAATCTGGACATTAAATCTTGAGAATGAATGATGCCACCGTCTCTGCTGCTGAGCAAGCGTAACTGCCATGGGTGCATGGGTAGCAGGTGTTATGGGGCGAATGCAGGAGAATGGGGTTGAGAGGGAAGGATGGATCAGCTACATTGAATGGTGTAGACTTGAAGGGCCGAATGGCCTTAATCTGCTTCTAAAACTTCACAGTATCTTCAGAGGTCTCCAAGTATTTTTCTTGCTTTCAGTGATATTTAATGAACTAACTAACTTGACAATTGCTGCTGAAAATGTGAACAGAAAACAGTGAGAACCTGACTAAAGAAGAATTCTCTAAAGTCCTCCGGCAGCTCTTTACACGCACACACCACACTTTATGTGAAAAAGTTACCTCTCAGGTTCCCTTTAAATCTTTCTCCCATCACCTTAAACCTCTGTCCTGTGGTTCACAATTTCCCTACTCTACGCAAGACCCTCTGTACATCTATTCAAACTATTCCTCTCATGATTTTGTGCACACAAAATGTTCACCTCTAATTCCTCATTTACTGAATGTTGCCACCTCATCTGTTAAAATTACTTCCTGCTTTCCTCAATTCCATCTGTTTTAATATATTCTTTGTTACCTTACTGCATGTATTCCAACAAACCGCTCTTCGTGTCACACCCATAAATGATCAAATTTCTCTTTGGCCACACCCATTATTCATAAATAATGTTAAGCAAACATAAACTCAAGATATCAAATGCCAAATTAAACGATCGAGGACAGTCTCACGAAACATCTTCACTGACACTGCCAGTTTAAAACAGGTGAGTGACAAAGCTTGTAAACATATTTACTTTGGAATTATACTGTACTTTGTTTCTTATCTTGGAAAAAAATGTTTTATTTCCCTTGTGTTTGTGTTATGTTGATATCTTCAAATGGAAAGTGATCTATGTAGAAATATAACAACGGAATGTCCAGAAATCCTCCAGTTGCCAAACATTTAACTCCCCTCCCCATTCCCATACTGACCTTTCTGTTCTGGGCCTCCTCCACTGTCAGTGTGAGGTCACACACAAATTTGAGAAGCAGCATCTCTGATTTCCCTTGGGCAGCTTACAACCCAGCGGTATGAATATCAATGTTTTTTCTAATTTCAAGTGATCCTTGAATTTCCTCTATCTCCATCCCTCTCCCACTCTAGTTGTCCTGCTAGTTTCACTGTTCTTATCCCTTTGTTATCTCCTCCACCACAGCCAACATTGGACCATTGTGGTCTCCACTGTAACTGGGTTATCAGTGCCGGCTCTGATTTATTCGGCACCTTTACATACCTTGTTTCCCTTTCCCCTGACTCTCAGTCTGAAGAAGGGTCTCGACCCGAAATATCACCTATTTCTTTTCTTCGAGTTGCTCCTCACCCATTGATTTACTCCAGCATTTTGTGTCTCTCTTCTGCTTGCAACATGCCTTGGTAGTTTATGAATGCCCTATCCTGTATTCTTGATTTCACTAACCAACCGAGATAATCAATCAACAAAATTTGTATCTGTGCTATCTTTTTCATTGAAGACAGACATAAAATGCTGGAGTAACTTAGTAGGACATGCAGCATCACTGGGAAGGGAAGGGTGACGTTTTGGCTCGAGACCCTTTTTCAGAGTCTGATGAATGGTTCCTCTAAGAAAGGGTTTAAAGAAGCATCTCGACCATCACCCTCACCCATTCCTTCTCTACAGATATGCTGCCTGTCCCGTTGCGTTACTCCAGCATTTTGTGTCTCTCTTCGGTTTAAACCAACATCTGCAGTTCCTTCCTACACTATAATTTTAATAACCAGTTTGTCTTCTGTCATTTATATATCTTGCACGCCTGCAGCCTTCCCCCTTTTGTTTTGTTTTGACCCCCTTGTATCATTTGCAGTCCACACTCGACACTCGTGCTGTTCTCCAGTGTGATTAAAATTGACTGCAAGAAAAGTATGATTGCATCAAAACAATTTATCCATAGGAACACTAAGTGTAGTCTGAAGAAGGGTCCCCACCCGAAATGTCACTTAGCAATGTTTCCTTTTAAAGTAACTTTTGCCTAATCGTGTTATAAATAAGATTTCAATGGTTCGACATCTTTCGTTTTTGCTCTATGGGAATTTATGGTCGCTGACTGGTTTTACTGCCAAATATGAA
This sequence comes from Amblyraja radiata, assembly GCF_010909765.2. Taxonomy (NCBI): domain Eukaryota; kingdom Metazoa; phylum Chordata; class Chondrichthyes; order Rajiformes; family Rajidae; genus Amblyraja; species Amblyraja radiata. The sequence goes on from NC_045968.1 coordinate 26,718,713, forward strand.
CTTGAATGTAACAAATACTGTTCTGCTGAAGTCAAGTTAAAACATGGAGCTTTTTAGATCTTTTTCTTTCCATCAGGATGATTATGGATATGAATGCTTTAATGACCCAGATGTCAAGCACAATTTTAAGATGGGGTGTAGAAGAGAAGTTACACTTCATTGATGCCATGTGATCAGCACTAAGTTCCATGACAAAGGAGCGATAGAACGTTCTGATAATTTTCTCTTTCTCTTATAATTCCAAACAAAATCTTTGGAGCTTGGAAGAATATGTGAGGCAGGACTAAATTAAATAAAGGCATGTCTTGGTGATTTAAAACTTAAGAGAGCCCTGTTATTTGCTCTTGCGATAGAGCCCCTAGCAGAAAATATAAGAATGCATCCGAATAGCCACGGGTTTTTTTTTTTTTTTTTTTTTTGTTTTGTTTATTTTATTAGAAGTTAATACAGTACAAAACAGTACAGTGGAACCTAATTTTAGGTGCCAACTATGTCATACCGTAATCCATTCTATGTACACTAGTTTTATGTTTGAGAAGGAAGTAAGCAAGACAAGAAAAAGAAAACAATAGAAAGGGGAAAAAAGAGGAAAAATAGATGGTAGAGAAAGAAAAACGTGAAGTGTGTATATAAAAAAAAAGAAAAAGTGGAAAGTAGAAGTAGGAGAGAAGGCCCCTTAAAAGAGAAATTTTCAAATCTTTATTCAGAGATGTAGATCTATCCGCGGCATGAACTGAAATCAGCAATCTTTACGGTACGGCTGCATCACATGATTCCAAAAAGTCGATGAAAGGAGACCAACTCCTTAAGAATTGATCATATTTATCTATTAGTCGGAGTCTCATTTCTTCAAGGCGTGCTATGTCCATCATATTCCTAATCCACATTTTAACAGTTGGTATGGTTGTATTTTTCCAAAATTTAAGTATCAATTTCTTTCCAATTATTAACCCATAATTAAAAAAAACGTTTTGGTCTTTATTTAAATTGATATCTTCTACTATTATTCCAAATATAATCCATTCCGTTTTAGGTTCTATTCTGGACTTGAAAAGCTTTGTAAATATATCAAATATATCGCTCCAAAATTTATTCAACTTTGTACATCCTACAAATGAATGTGTTATATTAGCGTTTTGAAACAAACATTTATCGCATCTGGGAGAGACGTTTGGATAAAATTTATTCAACCTCGTTTTTGAATAATATAGTCTATGTAATAATTTGAATTGAATTAAATTATGTCTTGCATTAATAGAACAATTGTGTGTGTTCATCAGATACTTTTCCCATCTATCCTTCGAGATCTTTATCATTAGCTCATGTTCCCAATCTTCTCTTAGTGCTTCTGTTGAGGGTAATTCTCTATTTAATATATTATTATAAAAGTATGATATTAGTTTTTGTGAATCAGCCTTAATATTCATTGCTTCTTCTAAAGGGTCTAATAATATAGTTTGAAATCTATGTGTATATTTCTTCATAAAGTCACATATCTGTATATATTTAAAATATTGATTATCCTTCAGTTTAAATTTTAATTTTAAATGTTGAAATGATAAGTTTGCCCAATTCATACATATCCCCTACTTTCTTAATCCCCAGTCTATCCCATTGTTGATATGTTTTGTCGATGAGAGATGGTTTGAATGCGGGGTTGTTCAATAGTGTGGTTAGTACTGATAGATTATTTAATTTCAAGGATACATTTATTTGTTTCCAAATTCTTATTGTATTGTGAATAATTGGGTTCTTCTTATATATTATACTATTCAATTTTATCAGTGAGAGCAAGATCGTTCCTATATCGTGTGGATAGCACTCCTCTTTCTCCATTCTTATCCACTCCAACTGCTGAGTGGAACTATCCAACCAGTACATTATGTTCTTAATACGCACTGCCCAGTAGTAATACATAAAGTTAGGTAATAATAAACCCCCAACTTCTTTAGGTTGACACAAATGCTTTCGTTGAATTCTGTGTGCTCTGTAATCCCATATAAAATTAGTGATAGTAGAATCTAGTTTTTTGAAAAGGTATTTTGGAATATATATTGGGATCGCTTGAAACAAATATATTAATTGTGGTAAGAAAGTCATTTTTATAGCGTTAATTCTACCTATCAATGAGAGCGGGAGCGTTTTCCAAAATGTAATCATATCATTCAGTTTATTTAATAGTGGCATAAAATTGGCACTAAATAATGATTTGTGTCTTCTCGTAATTTGAATACCCAGATACTTGAATTTTTCTGTTGCAATTTTGAAGGGGAATTTTCGTAAGTGTCTCGAATCCTGTGGTTTTAAAGACATAATTCCGCTTTTATTCCAATTTATTCTATATCCTGAAAAAGAGCCGAATTCCTCAATTAGTGTTAATAAGGTGGGTATACTCGTTTGTATATTAGTAATATATAAAAGGATATCATCAGCGTATAATGACATTTTATTCTTTGAGTCCTTAGTGTTATATCCGTGAATATTCGGGTGATTTCTAATCATTTCAGCCAGCGGTTCTATCATAAGGGCAAATAGCAATGGTGATAAGGCATAACCTTGCCTATTACCCCTTGATAAGTCAAATTTTGGAGATAGCATATTGTTAGTTAATATTCTTGCCGTAGGTCTATCGTAAAGTAGTTTAACCCATCTAATAAAATTCTCTCCCGTATTAAATTTTTGGAGTACCTTGTATAAATACTGCCATTCTACCTGATCAAATGCCTTCTCTGCATCCAGCGTAACAACTGAAATATCTTCATTGTCCTCATTGTGAGAGTACATTATATGAAAAGCCTTCTCAAATTATTAAATGATTGTCTTTTGGGTATAAATCCCGTTTGATCCGTATTTATTAAATTGTTAATATAATTATTTAGTCTTCTAGCTAGAATATTTGCTAAAATTTTCTGATCCGTATTTAGATGTGAAATAGCTCTATAAGAACCCGGTTCATCTAAATCTTTACCTTTTTTTGGTATAAGCGTTATTGTTGCTTCTGCTAGGGTTACTGGTAGTTTATTTTCGGTATAAGCCTGCATGTATAAATTGAATAATCTTGGTACAATTGACTCCTGAAATCTTTTATAAAATTCATTACTAAAACCATCTGGTCCTGGGGTCTTCCCATTGTATATGGGAATTGAATATATGATTAGATTTGATGTCGGAATGAAACATATATATAGTGCAACTGGGTGAAATAGAACTAATTTGGAAATGGTACCGACCCCCTAGGTTTAGGGTAATAAAGGCAGCGGGGCTAACCTCATAACATCTACACCGGAAGCTGTATTGATGTCGAATCCTACAGACGAGTGGGACACTCACTACAGTGTCGAATACTCGGACACTGTAAATTATCTCCCCACGGGAGTTCTATTTTTTTTTTTTATCACAATATGTCACATCTATGTGTTTTTTTTTCAAGGAAAATCGCAGAAGGGAGCTACCAAAGAAGTCTATAATATAAACGCCCCCCAAATAACCAGAGTCCTGAGGTATGGATGCACCGCAATAAATAAGGTAATTAAAATTGGTAAAAATGCATGACGACAATCAAAAGAAAATGGGAGGAATCACACTATGTAGTTGGAATATAAGGGGTGTTAATGAACCTATTAAAAGGGGCAAGATACTAGCTCAGTTGAAATCATACAACACGGACATTTCGTTTCTACAAGAAACGCATCTTACACATCAAGATCAGACGAGACTGAGGGTGAACTGGATAGGCCAAACATTTCACTCTTCATTCACTTCCAAATCTAGAGGCACTGCAATCATTATTCGTAAAGGAATACCATTTAAATCAAAGAATATTATATCAGATAAGGAAGGGAGATACCTTATAGTAACAGGAGAGATCAATACTACGCCAATTACGCTGGTAAACATTTATGCGCCCAATTTTGATCATCTTCAATTTTTCCATAAAATTTTGAATATAATTGCAGAATTTAATTATCAAAATGTTATAATTGGAGGAGACTTCAACTGTGTTTTAGACCCTTATCTAGATAAATCGATGCAAAAACAAAGAGGTAATATGAAATCTAAAACCAGTGAACTCTTACATACATATATAAAAAACACAAATATAGCAGACGTTTGGAGGATTGCAAACCCGACGGGAAGGGATTATTCGTTTTATTCAACGGTACACAAAACATACTCACGTATAGACTATTTCCTAGTGGATACAAAATTAATTCCGCATACTATGAACCCTAAATACCACATCAATGCGATCTCAGACCACTCTCCGTTAACTTTTGTTTTAAAATTAGAAGGAATGTCTATGAATAAATCGTTCTGGAGGTTTAACTCGCAAATTTTAAAAGACCCACAAGGGAGTATATATCTAAAAAAACAGATGGACCTATTTTTTGAGATAAATGATACACCAGATATATCCCCCACGCTATTATGGGAATCCTTCAAAGCATTTATTAGAGGAGTCATTATTTCATTTCAAGCTTTTCAAAATAAAAATAATAAGAATGAACAAAGACATTTAGAAGAACAAATAAAACAATTAGATACAGATAATGCTAAAGATCCAACTATGGATAAACATAATAAAATTCTACTATTGAAATTCAAGCTAAACAAATTATTGTCAGAGAAAGTTATAACACTATTTCAAATTACAAAACAAGAACATTTCGAATTCGGGGACAAACCCCACAAACTTCTAGCACGCCAATTGAAAAAACGGGAAAAAGAGAATGCAATACTAAAGATTAAATCAGATAGAGGGGAATTATTAACATTACCCAAGGTTATCAATAAAAGATTTGCTCAATTTTACCAGAATCTATACACATCTAAAACGTCAATAGACAATAATAAAGTTTCAGAATTTCTGGATAATTGTAACCTCCCCAATTAGAATTGAGGGAACAAGAGGAACTGGGAGCACAAATTACTTCTAAGGAGATAGCAGACACAATAAACACACTTAAGAACGGAAAAACACCAGGACCAGACGGATTCAGTAATGAATTCTATAAATCCTTTTACGACATAGTTACTCCACGCTTACAGAAAATGTATACATATGCTTTTAAAGAGCAAAGCTTACCTGAAACATTAGCAGAATCAACGATCACATTAATACTTAAAAAAGATAAAAATATAGAAGAACCAGGATCATATAGAGCTATTGCTCTGTTAAATACGGATCAAAAAATAATAGCGAAAACACTAGCCAGAAGACTAAGCAGGTATGTTAGTAGATTAATAAATGAGGATCAAACAGGATTTATACCTAAGAGACACTCATTCAATAATTTGAGACGCTTGCTTAACATAATGCACTCACATAAATCTCATGACCAAGAGTTATCTATCATTTCACTGGACGCAGAAAAAGCATTTGATCAAGTAGTAAGGGATTATATGATTAAAGTATTGCAAACATTCCAAATGGGATAGAACTTCATCGCATGGATAAAATTATTATATAACAAACCCACGGCTAGAATACTAACTAATAATATACTATCCACGAAATTTGAATTATCAAGGGGCAATAGACAAGGATGTTCACTATCACTGCTGTTATTTGCTTTGGTAATTGAACCCCTTGCTGAAAAAATAAGAACACACCTGGATATTTATGGTTATAATACAAAACACTCAAATAACATAATATCTTTATACGCCGATGATGTACTATTGTACATCACAAAACCACAAATTAGTATACCAAACATATTAAATTTAATTGAGGACTTTGGATCCTTCCCAGGATATAGAATAAACTGGAACAAACGTGAAATTATGTCGATAAAACCAAAAGACTCAACACACCTCCGGAAATTCCCCTTTAAAATAGCCAAAAAAAAATTCAAATATTTGGGAATTGAAATTACTAGAAACTACCATGATATGTTTAAAGCCAATTATAATCCCTTACTTAAGAAACTAAATAATTTGATTAAATTCTGGAAAACACTTCCGATGTCCCTAATAGGCAGAATAAATGCTATAAAAATGATCTTTTTACCACAAATCCTATACCTATTTCAATCAATACCTATATATCTCCCAAAAAAGTTTTTCAAAAAATTGGACTCAGACATTACAAATTTTATATGGGATTATAAATCCCATAGAATACAAAGAGCACACCTTAATAAACGAAAAGAGTTGGGTGGTCTAGCGCTCCCTAACTTTATGTATTATAATTGGGCAGTAAATTATATATGTACTGATATCCATCCATCTGCTCACTACCACGCTCTGCCCCCCCTCACTCGCGTCACCCCCCATCCCAGCTGACCACACGCACTGTCAACTGGGACAACTTCAGATCTCTCCAGCCTGCCCCCATCCCTCCACCCTCTCATAATGCCAACTTTGCCCTTCTCAACACCAGGTCGCTCAACAACAAAGCCCTTGCCCTCCATGAACTAATCCTTGACAACACTCTGGACTTCCTTCTGCTCATTGAGACCTGGCAACAACCTTCTTCTCCCTCAATCAAACATCCCCACCTGGATTTAATTACATTTCCAAGCCCCGCCCCTCCCGCCATGGAGGTGGCCTCGCTGTTATTTTTAACCAGAATTTTCGTATCACTGAACTCACCTTCCCCCCAGTAGCATCATTTGAATTCCTCGCCTTCAAAGCCCTTTCCTCCATGACAGTCATCCTCATTTACCGGCCACCTAAACTAAACCCCTCCTTCCTATCTGACTTCACTGAACTCCTCACACTTGCCTCATCCCTCTCCCCACGTCTGCTGCTACTTGGTGACTTAAATATTCACATGGACTCCCCCACCTGCAAGCTTGCATCTGAATTCGCCTTTTTACTGGACAACTTCTCTCTCACTCAGCACGTCACCTTTCCCACCCATGACAAAGGTCACATCCTTGACCTGGTCTGCTCCACAAATCAACCGGTACTCGACCTCCATCATTGCCTCTAACCCCCTCTCTGATCATAAGCTTATACGGTTCACCATCCCTTCTCAGACACCTCGCCCCCGCTTCCTCCGAGAAATCACCTTCCGTAATCTAAAATCCATTGATTCCCACCATCTCTCTGACCTGCTCTCCACCACTCTCCCCCTGGACTCAACCCCCATCTCACCTGATGATTTCACAAACCATCTCAACTCCACCTTGTCTACCTCCCTCAACACTCTGGCCCCCCTCAAAACAAGAACCGTAACTTTCAACACATCTTCACCCTGGTACACACCTGCACTTCGTAAACTGAAAGACTGGTCGCCAACTCGAACGACTTACAAAGAAATCATCTCTCACAGTCCACCTTGAAGCTTACAAACTCCACCTCACTGACTACAAAGATGCTCTCATTGCTGCAAAATCTGCCTACCTCTCCTCCATATTCACCGATCCCTGCCTAAACCACAGAACCCTCTTCTCCACAGTGGGCAACCTCCTCAAGCCTCGAGCCAACATTCTCCCTACTTCTACTCCGGTTCTCTGCAACTCATTCCTCCACTTTTTTGCTGATAAAATCAGCACCATCTATCAATCTTTATCCCCTGTACCCGACTCCCCAGCATCTACTCCACCACCTACCAAGGCCCCTCCTTTCAACATCTCCACTGACCTCCTTACCCCTCCTCCACACTGCTTCCTCTCCCAGTTTGACCTGGTCACCCCTATTGAAATCTCCAAACTCATCAGCTCTTCCAAACCCACTACCTGCTCCCTCGACCCTCTCCCCACTCCCCTGTTGAAGTCCTGCCTCCCCGTTCTCTGCCCCTACCTCACTAATCTCTTCAACTCCTCATTGTCCCAAGGAATTGTCCCCTCCGCTTTCAAAACTGCTGCCGTTACACCAATCTTAAAGAAACCTGGTCTTGATCCCTCCTCTCTCATTAACTACCGCCCAATCTCAAACCTCCCCTTTCTTTCAAAAACCCTGGAGCGTATCGTTGCGTGTCAACTTCATTCCCACCTCCTTGCGTATAACCTACTTGAACCCCTCCAATCTGGCTTTCGCCCCCTCCATAGCACAGAAACTGCTCTCCTCAAAGTCCTCAACGACCTCCTCACCTCTGCTGACACTGGTTCCCTCAACATCCTCATCCTCCTCGACCTGAGCGCAGCCTTCGGTACAGTGAACCATAACATCCTGCTCACCAGACTCAAAGACCTCGGCATTGAAGGCTCTGCACTCAGCTGGCTCCGTTCCTACCTTTCCAACAGATCCCACTTCATCTCTCTCCACAACCACACCTCTGCTACAGCCGCAGTCACTCAAGGCGTTCCCCAAGGCTCCGTACTCGGCCCCCTCCTCTTCATCATCTACAATACAATACAAATTTATTTGTCATTTGAGCCCCAGTGAGACTCAAACGAAATTTTGTTTCCACAGCCATACAAACAAAAACAATGTCCTACAGACATACACACAATTAAGTTCACACAAACATCCATCACAGTGAACCCACTGTGATGGAAGGCAAAAGTCTTTTCTCTCCCCTGCTCTCCATGTCTCTCCCGATGTCCAAGCCCCAGGCGGGCGATGATAAGTCCCACGGCCATTTTAGGCCGTGCCGGGCGATTTACGGCCCCGCTCCCGGTCTAGAAGTCTCGAAGTTGAAGCCCCCGGCGGGCGCTGTAATGTCCCACGGCCATGAAGCCGTGCCGGGTGATGTACTTCCCCGCTCCGGGTCGTTCCAAACCCCGCGACACGGGCTGGAGAAGTCGCGTTGCGGGAGCTCCGGGAAGCGGTCTCTCTCTCCCCCCGGACCCGCGAGCTCCCGATGTCCCAGTCCACCGGACCTGCGGCTGCGTTGCTGGAGCCTCCGAGCCCCAGGAGTCGAGTCGCAGCAGCGAGTTACCACCGCTACCCATGCACCGAGGCCGGCCAGCCCCACGATGGTGAGTAGTCCGCAGCGCAGTCTCCCGAGCCCCCGGGTCGTTCAGGTTGGAGGCCGCTCCACGGTGCTAGGCCCCAACGACAACGGAGACCCGACAGGGAAAAGGTCGGGTCTCCCGGACAGGGAAGAGATTTTAAACGGTTTCCCCCTCCCCCCCCCCGCCCCCCACATATACACATTTAAAAACCAGTATTTAAAAAACACCAAACACTACATTTAACTAGCCAAAAAATAAAAAAAGACAGACAGGCTGTAGGAGCCGCTGCAACGAGTCGCGCCGCCACCAGGAATGTAAGTCTGTTTATGTTGCATCCAGGTTTTTATAGCTGAAAAATCTACATCCTCCCCCTTGGTCAGATACTCCGCCACTTCAATCTGGACTTCCACTGTTACGCTGATGACACCCAGAACTACCTTGGCACCAAATCCCCCCACAACCCCCCCCCCTCTCCCATTTTGATATGTTTTTCAGCTATAAAAACCTGGATGCAACATAATTTCCTCAAACTCAACAGCGATAAGACAGAATTCCTCCTCATAGGCTCCAAAGCCACACTCAGCAAAATCAATAACCCCACTCTCACCATCGATGGCACCACTGTCTCCCCAGGCCCGCAACCTTGGCGTGATCTTTGATTCCACCCTCTCCCTTGAGCCTCACATCCGCCATGTCATTAAAACCTCCTTCTTTCATCTCCGCAACATCGCCAAACTCAGACCCTCTCTCACACCGCCCGCTGCTGAAAGACTCATCCATGCCTTCATCTCCTCCCGACTGGACTATTGCAACTCACTTCTCCTTGGCATCAGCTCCACCTACATCAACCGACTCCAACTGGTCCAGAACGCAGCCGCCCGACTCATCACCCATACCAAATCCTGGCATCACATCACTCCAGTCCTCAAACAACTTCACTGCCTTCCCATCTCCTACCGGATCACCTACAAAATCCTGATCCTCACCTACAAAGCCCTCCACCATCTGGCCCCCCCATATCTCATTGACCTCCTCTCCCCCTACCAACCCTCACGGTCCCTCAGATCCACATCAGCCGGTCTCCTCTCCATCCACAAGTCCAACCTCCGCAGTTTTGGGGACAGAGCCTTCTCCAGGGCAGCTCCCAGGCTCTGGAACTCCCTCCCCCAACTGATCCGCAATTCCGTGTCCCTCACCATCTTCCAGTCCCGCCTCAAGACCCATCTCTTCACCTCTGCCTATCCTTAGCCCCACGTCCCCGTCCCTTTTCATCTGTGCATTAATTGCCTCATACTGTGTTTTGTATTGAATTCTGTCTTTACTTTGTGTACTAGTCATGTCTCTACTATTTATTTCATTCCCCTTACATGTTTTTCCTCTACCTGCTCAATTTTTGTAAGGTGTCCTTGAGAGTCTTGAAAGGCGCCCATAAATAAAATGTATTATTATTATTATTAAATATTAAAAATATGATTCACCTGCTGGACAATTCTGCCCAGCAGGTGGACTGGATTGTAATGGAAAGAGAGGACTGCTCTCCGTGTAATATAGGAGCGACTCTCCTCTCACCAATACATCTGAATAACAAAAATTATAATAAAAATCCAATTATACATAGCACAATTAGAACATGGAAACAAATAAAACAGAATCTAAAATTAAGAAAGCTATCTCTTTTAATACCAATAGTTAATAATCCATAATTTAAACCATCAATTATAGACAATGGGAAAGAATGGGAATCAAAATGCTCGGAGATCTGTATGAATTGGGAAAATTACTATCATTTCAACAACTACAACTGAAATATAATTTGAAAAATAATCAATATTTTAAATATCTTCAAATTAGTGATTATCTGAAAAAATACACAAAAGACTATCATAATATGCCTACAGACTTACTGGATGAAGCAATGAAGACAAAGGCGGAATCAGCGAATCTAATATCGTACTTATATAACATCATCTTAAATATAGAAATACCCACAACAGATGGAATTAGAAGAGACTGGGAACAAGAAGTAGCTATAAAAATTTCAAAAGAGAGCTGGGATAATCACTTACTACAGGTGCATAAATGTTCGATCAACGTACGACATACTCTCATCCAATTCAAAACATTACATAGACTATATTATTCAAAAACTAAAATAAATAAACTCTTCCCTAATGTCTCACCCATCTGTGATAAATGTCTGTGTCAAGAAGCTACCATAGCGCATTCTTTTGTTTTTTGTACAAAATTACAAAAATTCTGGAATGAAATATTTGACATCTTTACAAAATTAATTAAAATAAAACTGGTACCAAAACCAGAATGGATTATTTTTGGAATATCGGAAGGTAACCCTGAATTAAACATGTTTCAGAAGAATTTACTCAATTACGGGCTAATAATGGGAAAAAAGCTCATACTTAAATTCTGGAAAAATGCGCCTACACCAACAATAAAAATGTGGATATCAAATATGTTTGAAACACTACATCAATTCAATTCAATTCAATTCAATTCAATTCAACTTTAATGTCATTGCACAAATACTAAGTATGGGTACAACGAAATGCAGTTTTGCGTCAGTCCGTAGTAGTAGTGCATATAGAAATTAAAAAAAAGAAGATACAGAATAATCAAAAATACAGAATAATTAAACAATGGGGACGGAGGGACCGGAGAAATCTATCGGCGGGACTCCGAGTTCAGCAATGTGATGGTATAATTGTAGAAGCTGTTCCTCATCCTGCTGGTACGAGACCCGAGGCTCCTGTACCGTCTCCCTGATGGGAGGAGGGCAAACAGTCCATGGTTGGGGTGGGAGGGGTCTTTAATGATCTTCCCAGCCCGTCTCAGACACCGTTTTCGGTGGAGGGCATCCATGGCAGGGAGCGGGGCACCGATGATGTGCTGCGCGGTTTTCACCACCCGTTGTAGTGCCTTCCTGTCCTCAACAGTGCAGCTGCTGTACCATACCATGAAGCAGGTGGTCAGGATGCTCTCGATGGTACAGCGGTAGAAGTTGGTCAGTATCTGGGGGGGCAGGTGGGCTTTCTTGAGCCTCCTCAGGAAGTAAAGGCACTGCTGTGCCTTTTTGATCAGCTTGGAGGTGTTGAGGGACCAGGACAAATCCTCCGAGATATGTACCCCGAGGAATTTGTAGCTGGAGACGCGCTCCACCTCAGTCCCGTTTATATGGATGGGGGTATGACTGCCTCCTCTGACCTTCCTGAAGTCGACAATAATTTCCTTTGTCTTCTTGGAGTTGAGGACGAGGTTATTGTTGGCACACCAGGTTGTCAGGTGCTGGACCTCCTCTCTGTAGGCTGACTCATCGTTGTCACTGATCAGTCCTACCACCGTGGTGTCGTCAGCAAACTTAATGATGGCGTTGGATCCGTACTTAGGGATGCAGTCGTGGGTGAAGAAGGAGTAGAGGAGAGGGCTGAGCACACAGCCCTGTGGCACGCCGGTGTTCAGTGTTATAGTGGAGGAGGTGAGGTTGTTGACCCTAACAGACTGTGGTCTGTTGGTGAGGAAATCCAGTGTCCAGTTGCAGAGGGAGGTGGAGATGCCAAGTCCGCTGAGTTTGGTGATCAAGCTGGCGGGGATGACAGTGTTAAAGGCAGAGCTGAAATCAATGAACAGCAACCTGATGTAGGAGTTGTTGTTGTCCAGGTGGGTCAGGGCAGAGTGTAGAGCCGCCGATATGGCGTCCTCTGTAGACCTGTTGGCCCGGTAGGCAAACTGATGGGGGTCCAGTGTGGGGGGGAGGCTGGCTTTGAGGTGAGCCAAGATCAGCCGCTCAAAGCACTTAGCAATGACAGGGGTGAGTGCCACTGGGCGGAAATCGTTGAGGCTCCCTGTGGCTGACTGTTTGGGCACTGGCACGATGGTTGATGTCTTGAGGCAAGTGGGGACAACACCCTGGGCAAGGGAGAGATTGAAAATGTCGGTGAAGACTGGGGATAGTTGTCCAGCACATGCCCTAAGCACCCGGCCAGGGATGCCATCGGGGCCAGCAGCTTTGTGCTCATTCACCTTTCTCAGTGCATCTTGTACAGCAGAGGTGGAGAGACTGAGGGGTTGTTCATTCGGGGGTGGAGCAACTTTGATGGCTGGGGTTTTGTTGTCCCAGTCAAAGCGAGCATAGAAATGGTTTAGCTTGTCAGGAAGGGTGGCGTTGTCTGGGGGAGGGGTGTTAACTTTATGGTAATCGGCAAGGGATTTGATTCCTTGCCACATGCGCCTGGGGTCAGAGTTGTTTTGGAAGTGCTCCTCAATCCGCCGTTTGTGATTGAGTTTGGCATTCCTAATTCCCATTTTCAGATTGGCCCTGGATGAGCTGTATCCCTCAGCGTCGCCAGATCTGAAAGCGACATCGCGAGCCTTCAGTAGGAGTCTGACCTCCCTGCTCATCCACGGCTTCTGGTTAGGGAAGGTCTTTATCTCTTTGTGGGTAATGACATTATCGGTGCAGAATTTTATATAGTCCATAACTGTTGAGGTGTATGAGTTGATGTCCACTTGTGAATTGAAGGTGGACTGGGTAGCAAACAGACTCCAGTCTGTCTGCTGAAACTGCTCCTGTAAAACAGAGACAGCCCCCTCAGGCCAAACCTGTCCTTCACTGTCCTCATGGTAGGTTTCACACGTCTGATCAGAGGTGTGTATTTGGGGAGCAGGAACAGAGAGAGGTGGTCAGACTGACCAAGGTGGGGGAGGGGAAGGGCTTTGTAGGCTTCAGTAATATTAGTACAAACTAAGTCCAGAATATTGTTTCCTCTGTTTGGGCAGGAAACATGCTGATGGAACCTGGGGAGTACAGTTTTAAGGTCGGAGTGGTTGAAATCACCCGCAACAATAAATGCCCCCTCTGGGTGAGCAGATAGATGTTTGCTGATAGCAGCTTGCAGCTCTTCCATTGCTAGCCTGGCATTAGCGTCCGGGGGTACATAGACTGCAGTGATAACAGTCGATGTGAATTCTCTGGGCAAATAGAAGGGCCTGCACTTTATCATCAGGTATTCCAGGTCAGCAGAGCAGTGACTACCAATCATAACAACGTCCGTACACCATGTGTTATTCACATAGATGCACAGTCCGCCGCCCTTGGTCTTACCGGAGTCCTCCACTGATCTGTCGGCCCTGAAGACAGTGCGCCCCTCCAGCTCGATGGCGTTGTCCGGGATGTTGCCGTTGAGCCATGTTTCAGTAAAGACCATGGCGTTGCAGTCAGCGATCCTTCTGTGTGTGGTGATCCGCAGCCGTAGTTCGTCGATTTTACTCACCAGGGACCGGACATTCGCGAGGAAAATGCTGGGCAGAGCTGGCTGGTGCGGGTTTGATTTCAGCCTAGCTCGATAGCCTCCTCGCTTCCCACGTCTTTGTTTGCGGTCCCTGCGCCGCCTCCGGGCACTTCCTGTCGGGGGAGCTGGCCCGCGAGACCACGGTGTCCTGGCGATCTCCGGCGGCAGTTGAAAGTCGCTTCTGGGGCTCGTTATGCAGAGACGGCCGAGCTCTAATAGCTCCTGACGGCCGTACAGAGTCTTCGCTCGAGTACTCCGGGCGAAAACTAAGGTAATGATTAACAGGAAAAAAACTAAATTGCAAAAACTACGGAGACGCAGAGCCTCGCGTTGTGCACGCGACGCCATCTTGAATACTACATCTGGAAGAGATGAGATTCCTCTTAGCAGGCAAAGCAGACCACTTCCAAAAGACGTGGTCTACGTTTTTGGAACTATTACAAGCATAAGGTGCAATAGTAATTTTATAAATAAATAAATAAATAAAAGGTACCAGGATCTGGCAACGGGGGGTAAAAAAAAACAAAACAACAAAAACAGAATTGGTTGGTAGTCCCCTTTCTGCGGAGTTTAATGTTATAATAGAGCGATTGTTTCTCCTTTCTTTTTCCTTCTTTTCTAGGGTCTACTTTCTTTCTTTACTTCCTTCTCTAACTTCTTTTCTAAGGGGCTTTCTTTTCTCAACACTCTCCTGCACCTTCACGACTCTTGCGCACTTTCTTTACTTTCCTTACTTCTATCTTTTTCTTAAAGCTCAAAAAATGAAGCGGTACAAAAAATGTATTAAGACATATGTATTGTGTAGTATTGTAACTTACCGTACTTCTAATAAAAAAAATTTTTTTTTAATTGTTTATACACCCAAGAAAGATCAACTGCAACTTTGAAGCCCTACTTGCAATATGTAATGATGGATGGGGAAGAAATCGTAAGATGTAGAAATTGTGCTGAGACAGGGGATGAACAGGATATGGTGAGGTAAGGAATGATCACAAGATGTCCCACTGACTCTTTGATGTACTGTAGAGCTGGAAAAACTGTGGTTTTGGTTGGACGGCAGAATGAAGCCAGCAACAAAGCCCAATGTACACAATAAGAAGTGAGACATGGCACTCAATCCATGCACCCCTTCAACCAGGTTCTATGGATACCAAAAGCAAGACACCTGCCTTTAGAAGAGCTTAGTGTGCAGCTGCTAGTAGTGATGCCAACCAGCTCCTGGGATTCGATCCTGATCTCTAGTACTAACTATGCATTTTGCAAACTCTCATTGTACTGACATGACTTTCTTTTGAATGCTCTGGTTTCCTCTCATATTGCGAAAATGTGCTGGCTTATTTATTGTCTAATATAAATTATCACCTGATGGGCTGAATGGTGCCCCCCTGCGTTGTGATAAGTAAGCAAAAGCTCTAACTACAATCAAGTCAACACATTGAAGGTGAAAAGTCTCATGTGCAAACACGAGAGACCCCCTGCATAGTGCCCATCTGCACTTCCTTCTGGTTCCTTCTTTCCAATGTCTTTTCAAATTTAAAAACATTTCTATTTTATAGTGGGTCCTTGGAGAACTGGACAAAGCTGATTTCTGATTGATATACGCACTGATCTTTGAATGGGGGTTTTTCACAAAATCGCAAGCTTTTTGAATACATCAAATTGGAATCAACCTAGTAAAAAAAGAGATGCTTACTGAGGAAGTATGGCCCATCTTTGAGCAGTGGCAAATATCTTCTTGGAACAAGACACAATTGCAAATCAGAATTTGTTTAAAAACTACATAGGTTGGAAATCTAAAATAAAAAGTAAAAAGTGCTAGATACACTCATCAAGGCAGGGAGCATCTATGGAAAAACTGTTCCATCGTCAAGATAGAATTTGGGTTGCATGGGTGCTTCAAAAAAGTTGCAAGAAAGTAGTTGTTCCTGAATCTAGTTATGTGGGACAAGGCTTTGGTACGTCCTGCCTGAAGATAGCTGTGAGGAGGGATTGACGTTGATGGTGGGGATCCTTGATGATATAGATACTACTTTATGAGGTAGTGCTTCACGTTGATGCTTTCGATGGTGGGGAGGACTGTGTGCGGGATGTATCAGGCTAAGTCCACCTCTCTCTGAAGCATTTTGTGCTTTGGAATTGCCATACCTGGCCATGATGCAATTAGTCAGAATACTTTTACAGTGCGTCCATTGAAGTGTGTTAAGAGTATTTGGTGATCAGCCAAATCTCTTTAAACTTCTGAGTAGAGATGTAGGTGGTTACATCTGCTTGGTGGGTCCAAAACAGCTTATCACTGGTACCACAGAACCAAAGCTCATGAATTTGGGAACAATTTCATAAATTGTCCTTATATAATTTTCAGTCTTTCATGGTTCCTTATATCTTGATTACTAGAAAAGAGACAACACTGAACATCATAATTTTAAGACAAGCAGCCTACTAGACATGCTATGGTAGTTAACAAGCTAATTAGATGTTTTTTGATTACTGCTGTACGTTGTTTTGGCATGGTTTGCATTACATCTACCGAGATTCTCCTGACTCTTTCCATCATTTCAATATCCATGAATGTAAAAAACTCCATAGATACAGATTCACTCTTGACCTTGGGTGCTGCCTATGTGGAGTTTGCACGTTCCCCATGAGATGGCATGGGTTTCCCCAAATGTATATTTTTTCTCCCACATCTTAAAGTGCTGGCTGCAGCTTATGGGAGTTTGGTAGGATAATTAATATGTTGATAGGTAAGTGTGCAAGATGAGGTTACAGAGAAATATGTGTGGGGGAAAAAGGATTGCTTTGGGAGCTGTCATAGACGATAAGAATTGCAGCTTAACACTCTAATAATAAAATATCACCATACCCACATGATGTATTATTATACATTACAAAATCGCAAATTAGCATACCAAACTTATTAAACTTAATAGAGGAATTTGGTTCCTTCTCAGGATATAGAATAAACTGGAACAAAAGCGAAATAATGACGATAAAACCTCAAGAGCCGACACCTTTTAAAATTCCCCTTTAGAATTGCCACAGAAAAATTTAAATATCAGGGTATTCAAATTACTAGAAAATACAACTCTTTATTTAATGCAAATTATCTGCCTTTACTTACCAAATTACATGCTCTGACCCAATTTTGGAAAACACCGATGTCTTTAATAAGCAGAATAAATGCCATAAAAATGATTTTTCTTCCACAAATTCTATACTTATTTCAATCAATACCAATATGCCTACCTAAAAATTAAAAAAAAAAAACTTGATTCACACATTACAAATTTTATATGAGACTATAAATCCCATAGAAACCAAAGACGACATCTATGCAAACCTAAAGAATTCGGTGGACTTACACTCCCTAATTTTTTGTGCTACTATTGGGCAGTGAATATTAAAAATGTAATTCACTGGTTGGACAACTCAACACAACAGGCAGAATGGATAGTAATGGAGCGAGAGGGTTGTTCTCCTTTTAACATAGGAGCGACCCTTCTCTCCCCAATAAAACTGAATAATACAATATACAAGAGAAATCCGATTATCCATAGCACAATACGAATTTGGAGACAAATAAAATTTACTCTCAAATTAAGAAACCTATCGGTTCTCTCTCCTATAGCTAGTAATCCGTCGTTTAAACCATCTATTATCGCCAAAACGTTTACTCACTGGGAAAGAATAGGAATTAAAACGTTTGGAGATATGTATGAAATGGGAAACCTTTTATCATTCAAAGAATTACAACTTAAATACAATTTGAAAAGTAATTAATATTGTAGATACCTGCAAATTCGAGATTACTTGAAAAAACATACACAAGAATATCAAACTCTGACGTCAGATCTACTAGATGAAGGCATGAATAAAAAGGCGGAATTAAATTATTTAATATCATACTTGTATAATATTATTGTAAATATAGAGATACCTTCGTTAGATGTTATAAGAAGAGATTGAACAAGAACTATCTATAAAAATTTCTAAAGACAGATGGGATAAATATTTGCTATATGTACATAAATGCTCGATTAATGTTACACATCCTAATCCAATTTAAAATCTTACATAAACTCTATTACTCGAAAACCAAACTGAATAAATGTTTTCCAAATGTCTCCCCCATCTGTGATAAATGTCTATCTCAAGAAGCAACCATAGCACACTCCTTCGTTTCTTGTATAAAACTTCATACATTTTGGAAAGAAATCTTTGAAATCTTCTCAAAACTATTAAAAATAAAATTGGACCCTAACACAGAATTGATTATTTTCAGAACAATGGAAGCCTGCTCTGAGCTAACTTCATTTCAAAATTGTTTCCTTAACTATGGTTTGATAACGGCAAAAAAACATCTAATCAAATTTTGGAAAAATGCACCGACCCCAACACTAAAAATGTGGATCACAAGCATGTCTGAAATGTTACATCTCGATGATATGAGATTCGTTCTAGCAGGAAAATCAGAACAATTCTTAAAGATATGGTCTCCTTTCATCTATTTATTACAAGTATAATATGGTGCAACATAACTCTGGGAATTAACCGTTTCAGAACTAGGTGCGGGGTGTGGAAAGATATGAAGTAGGTATATCCCTTTTCTTTTCTGTTCTGTTTTTTCTTTTCTATTTTATTTTTTTCCTTCTTTCCCCCCTTTTTTATATTTCTTTTTTTTTGCTCTTCCTTTCTGGTCTTCTCTTATTTTCTACATCTCTATGGGTTCTTTCTCTCTATCTATCCACAAATTACCAATTGTTAACTCTTGGGGCCTACACACCATTACTTTCCTTAATCTCTTCTTCTTTCTTAGTTTCTTGCATCTATTATTATTATATTGTTAAATTTAAAACAAGAAGTTGTACACGAAATGTACTATGTTATATACCATGGTTTATACGACTGTACATTGCTTCTAATAAAAATATATATTTTTTTAATAAAAAAACTTAAGAGAGAATGCTCTGAGAATGTAGGCTTGAAAGTGAGGACATAAATACTGAAGCTTAAAGGAATATGAGAATTGAAGGAATTAAGATTAATAAAATTGAATCATAAAGGATAAACTTTTTTACCCTAGCGGGAAAATATCAAATATTAGTGGACATAGTTTAAAGCGAAAGGGGTCAAGTTTAAAGGAGATTTGCAAAGCAAGTTTCTTTTACACGCAATGTGCTGCCAGGGAGGTGATAGAAGCATTCACGACAGCAACATTTCAATGGCTTTCATATAGAAGCCTGAAGAGGCTGGGAATAGAGGGGTTTGGACCAAGTGTAGATGGAATTAATTAGATTGGCTTCATGGTACAGAGATGGTAGGCTGAAGAACCTATTCCTGTGTTAATCTATGACTGTTAATTAGTTTTATCTGTCGTGAATAATCTGTTAATTTGTTAATCTGTCATTTTCATACGTTACCCATCCACATATCTACTGTTTCCTTCTCCTCTGACTCTGTTTGAAACAGGGTCTTGACCCGAAACATCACCCATTCCTTCTCTTCAGAGATGCTGCCTGTCCTGCTGAGTTACTCCAGCATTTCGTGTCTATCTTCGGTGTAAAGCAGCACCTGCAGTTCCTCCCTACATTGTTAATTTGTTAATGGGTTCAACCAAATTGATATTGCTTTTAAATACATTGTAGTTTAGCATTAATTACGGATGTAAACGATAGTGTTGAAGATTTACAAAACGGTCTGGCCCCAGAAGTCAATAATTTTTGCACCTCCCAGTAATCTTAGCCACAGTATTTATATTTGAAGTCCACCTCCAGTTTAAATTAATAAAGTAATCAATCAATCAATCAATCAATCAATCAATCAATCAATCAATCAATCAATCAATCAAATTCCATTGGAATATTTTAGAGGACCAAGAAACCTAGAACCAAGAAGGACGTGCTTTTGTCATTCAGTTTAACCACTGCTGCAGAACTTCCTCTTCTGTGCTCTTTGTTTAAAGGTTGTCAACGAGAATTTTGTCATGTTTATGTTGAAGGAGAGACTGGGAAGAAATGTGAAAAGAGAAATTGTATTTATCTTGGTTAAACATAGAAACATATAAAATAGGTGCAGGAGGAGGGCATTGGGCCGTATTAAGTCAGCACCGCCATTCATTGTGATCATGGCTGATCGGCCCCTATCAATAACCCGTGCCTGCCTTCTCCCCATATCCCTTGACTCCACTAGCCCCTAGAGCTCTATCTAACTCTCTCTTAAATCCATCCAGTGACTTGGCCTCCACTGCCCTCTGTGGCAGGGAACTCCATAAATTCACAACTCTCTGGGTGAAAAGGTTTTTTCTCACCTCAGTCTTAAATGACCTCCTCTTTATTCTAAGACTCTGGCTGCTGGTTCTGGACTCGCCCAACATTGGAAACATTTTTCCGGCATCTAGCTTGTCCAGTCCTTTTATAATTTTATATGTTTCTATAAGATTCCCCCTCATCCTAAACTACTGTGAATACAAGCCCAGTCTTTTCAATCTTTCCTCATCTGACAGTCCCGCCATCCCAGGGATCAATCTCGTGAACCTACGATGCACTGCCTCAAACACAAGGATGTCCTTCCTCAAATTAGGAGACCAAAACTGTACACAATACTCCAGATGTGGTCTCACCAGAGCCCTATACAACTGCAGAAGAACCTCTTTATTCCTTTACTGAAATTCTCTTGTTATGAAGGCCAACATTCCATTAGCTTTCTTCACTGCCAGCTGTACCTGTAAGCCAACTTTCAGTGACCGTGTACAAGGACGCCCAGGTCTCGCTGCACCTCCCCCTTACCTAACCTAACATAGAAACATAGAAAATAGGTGCAGGAGTAGGCCATTCGGCCCTTCGAGCCTGCACCGCCATTCATTATGATCATGGCTGATCATTCAACTCAGTATCCTGTACCTGCCTTCTCTCCATACCCCCGATCCCTTCTGCCACAACTCCCTCTTAAATATAGCCAATGAACCGGCCTCAACTACCTTCTGTGGCAGAGAATTCTACAGATTCACCACTCTCTGTGTGAAAAATGTTTTTCTCATCTCAGTCCTAAAAGACTTTCCCCTTATCCTTAAACTGTGACCCCTTGTTCTGGACTTCCCCAACATCGGGAACAATCTTCCTGCATCTCGCCTGTCCAACCCCTTAAGAATTTTGTAAGTTTCAATAAGATCCCCCCTCAATCTTCTAAATTCTAGTGAGTACAAGCCGAGTCTATCCAGTCTTTCTTCATATGAAAGTCCTGCCATCCCAGGAATCAGTCTGGTGAACCTTCTCTGTACTCCCTCTATGGCAAGAATGTTTAACCCCATTGAGATAATAGTCTGCCCCCTTGTTTTTGCCGCCAAAGTGGATAACCTCACATTTATCTATATTACACTGCATCTGCCACGCATCTGCCCACTCACTCAATCTGTCCAGGTCACCCTGCAACCTCCTAACATCCTCTTCACAGTTCACACTGCTTTGTGTCATCCGCAAACTTGCTAGTGTTGCTCCTAATTCCCTCTTCCAAATCATTAATATATATGGTAAACAGTTGCGGCCCCAACACCGAGCCTTGCGGCACTCCACTCGCCACTGCCTGTCATTCTGAAAAGGAGGCGTTCACTCCTACTCTTTGCATCCAGTCTGCCAACCAATTATCTATCCATGTCAACACCCTATCCGCAATACCATGTGCTCTAATTTTAGTCACCAGTCTCCCGCGCGGGACCTTATCAAACGCTTTCTGAAAGTCTGGATACACTACATCCACTGGCACCCCTTCATCAATTTTACTTGTCACATCCTCAAAAAATTCCAGAAGATTAGTCAAACATGATTCCTCTTTCATAAATCCATGTTGACCATACTAATCCTTTTACTGCTATCCAAATGCCCCATTATTACCTCTTTAATAATTGACTTCAGCATCTTTCCCACCACCGGTCAGGCTAACTGGTCTGTAATTCCCTGTTTTCTCTCTCGCTCCTTTCTTGAAAAGTGGGATAACATTAGCTATCCTCCAATCCACAGGAACTGATCCTGAATCTATTGAACATTGGAAAATGATCACCAATGCGTCCACTATTTCTTGAGCCACCTCCCTGAGGACCCTGGGATGCAGACCATCAGGTCCAGGGGATTTATCATCCTTCGGTCCCATTAGCCTACCCAATACTATTTCTCGCCAAATGAAAAAACATTTCTGTTCCTCTACCCCCTTGGATCCTCTGTCCACCAGTACATATGGGAGATTGTTTGTGTCTTCCTTAGTGAAGACAGATCCAAAGTACCTATTCAACTCTTCAGCCATTTCCTTGTTGCCCATAATAATTTCACCCGTATCTGCTTTCAAGGGACCCACATTTGACGTTGCCACTCTTTTTCTTTTAACATATCTAAAGAAGCTTCTACTGTCTTTCTTTATATTCCTGGCCAGCTTCCCTTCGTACTTCATCTTTTCAGCCTGTATTGCCTGTTTTGTTTCCTTCTGTTGTCCTATGAAAGTTTCCCAATCCTCTGGCTTCCATCTACTCTTTGCTGTGTTATACATCTTTTCTTTTAGTTTTATTCTATCCCTAACTTCTCTTGTCAGCCACGGTTGCCTACTACTCCCCTTAGAATCTTTCTTCCTTTTTGGAATGAAATGATCCTGCGACTTCCAGATTATGCCCAGGAATTCCTGCCATTGTTGTTCCACCATCATTCCTGCTAGGATCCCTTTCCAGTCTACCTTGGCCAGCTCCCCTCTCATGTCTTCATAGTCCCCTTTCTGCATCACTGACACTTCCAATTTAACGTTCTTCTTCTCAAATTGCAGATTAAAACTAATTATATTATGATCACTACCTCCAAGCGGTTCCTTTACCTCGAGTTCCCTTATTATATCTGGTTCATTGGACAACGCTAAATCCTGAACCAACCTGATATTCCCAGTCTATCTGCATATTGAAATCCCCCATCACCACAGTGGCATTACCTTTGTTACATGCCAGTCTTAACTACTGCTGCAACTTAAACCCTACATCCGGGCTACTATTTGGGGGTCTGTAGATAACATCAATTTGTGTCTTCTTGTCTTTACAATTCCTCAACTCAATCCACAGTGATTCTACCTCATCAGTCCCTATGTCTTCCCTCGCAAGGGACTGAATTCCATCCCTCACCAGCAGTGCTACCCCCCCCTCTGCCCACCTGCCTGTCCTTTCTATAGGATGTATAACCCTGAATTTTATGTTCCCAGGCCCGATCCTCCTGCAGCCACGTCTCAGTAATCTCCACGATGAAATATCTACTCTCAGTAATCCCCACAGTCATATGTCAAGGTTCTCTTGTAAGGAAGGGTTTCCCAACAAAGGTTATGTTTTGAATAGAAATGCCCAGTCAAATCATCCTTACAAGGCTGGACTTGTATGCGCTATAATATAAAGTGAAAAAATTGTGATTGAAGTGTAATACCCTCCAGGGTCTTAAAAGACTCCTGATGTTGGGGGAGTCCAGAACCATGGGTCACAGTTCAAGAATAACAGGTAGGCCATTTAGGACTGAGATGAGGAAAAGGTTCTTCACCCAGAGAATTGTGAATCTGTAGAATTCTCTGCCACAGAAGTCAGTGGAGACCACTTCACTGAATGTTTTCAAGAGAGAATTAGATGTAGCTCTCAGGGCTAGAGGAATCAAGGGATGTGGGGAATAAGCAGGAACGGGGTACTGATTTTAGATGTTCAGCCATGATCATATTGAATGATGGTACTGGCTCGAAGGGCCAAATGCCCTACTCCTGCGCCTATTTTTCTATGTTTCTATTGTAGATCAATCACTATTGCTGATTTGATCCATGCCTGGTTTTGCTATTGCTGACCCAATTCATGATCCATGCTGGTTTTCCACTATGCCATTAGGTGGTATGTGATTAGCTTCAATATGATCTACGATGCAGAAATTTATGGAGGCGATCGTCATGGTCTCTGTATGTTGTTTGAATAAAGTACCTTTTATGAAGTTTCACAACTTATGGTTAGCACTGCTTCATACACTTTATCTCAAAATCAGCATTTCTAAAATCTTGTGCAAAATCATTGAAGCTTCTAGAAAAGAAAATATTCCTGTTAGTAAAAGCAAGTTTTAGGATTGTTTCCCAAATATTTAAGTCTCCCAAAATACCAGTTCAAAATTCACAAGTTAAAAATACCCTTAACACCAGTTTCTCCAAATGCTGTGTGTTCGCTGTCTCTCGCAAACACCAAAGAAATTAAATTAAATAAAAACTTAAATCACAGATATATCAAAACAGAGATACATACAGGGTTTCGGCCCGAAACGTCGCCTATTTCCTTCGCTCCATAGATGCTGCTGCACCCGCTGAGTTCCTCCAGCAATTTTGTGTACCTGAGATACATACAAACAGGGCCTGCACCTCTCTTCCTTTAGAGCCTTCACAAATAACAGAAAAACTTCGAAATAAATATTTTCACAAAATTAAAAACCTCCAACACATCTATATAATTAAAAGTCTCATCTTGTCTACTTCCTGTTTGCACTGTGCTTTGATTTTAGAAAAAAAACGCTACCACATATGGCTGTGATATTTCGACCATCTTACTCAGAGTCCTCCTCCGCTGCGCAGGCCCCGAGGACTTTTACCATCGAAGAAAAATAAAAGTCTGTGTTAAAAAATCTTGAGATTCTCTCTCCTGTCAATCACCGCCATGAAGGCCACGCCCCTTCTTGTGGGAGGGGGAGGGACTATAAAACCCGGAAGTGTGGGCGTGGCTCAGTCTGTCTGCAAGATGTCGAGGGAGAGGTCATGATTCTCTGTCTGAGCAGGGAAATTACAGAACACTGTGAGTATGCAATGTACTTGAATAAACGATTTGTTAGCCCTTAATGAAAATGAAATGAGTTGTTTGGCCTGCCCTGTGCTTGAAACTGCAATGGAAATGAAGTGAAAATGCAATGAGCTGTTTGGCTTGGGCCTGCCCTGTGCTTGAAAGTGTAATGGCAATGGAAGTGAAGTTAAAATGCAATGAGATCTTTGGCTTGAGCCTGCCATGTGCTTGAAACTGCAATGGCAATGGAAATGTAGTGCAAATGCAATGAGCTGTTTGGCATAGGCCTGCCCTGTGCTTGAAAGTGCAATGGCAATGGAAATGAGGTAAAAATACAATCAGCTGTTTGGCTTGAGCCTGCCCTGTGCTTGAAACTGCAATGGCAATGGAAGTGGAATGAAAATGCAATGAGCTATTCGGCCTGCCCTGTGCCTCAAACTGCAATGCAATTCGAAATGAAATGAAATGAGTTGTCTGGCCTGCCTGAAACCACTAATTTCAGCCCACAAGGCCCCTATTAGCCGAGAAACCAGTCCCTTTCCCCCAAAATGCCCCTATTAGCCCAAGAGGAGAATTTTAGCCCAAAAGGCAAGTCCAGGAAAAGTCCTGGCCTGGCCTTTCTCTGAGATTTCACAGGATTTTAAAAAAAAAGAGCCCCTTTGGCCCATCAGGCTTTTACTAGCCTGGGAGTCCCTTCGGCCCATCAGTAAGTATTCCCCCTGCAAGTATTAAGCGGCCTTTTCATGGGGCGACTTGACGCAAGAGTTAACCGGAGTTTAACATCGTGGGAACCTCGTGCGATAACAGTGCGGCATTCGTGGACCACCGTGGACCACCGTAGCGCTAACGGCAGGTAATCGTGTAACTTGGTCACTCGGGAGAAAATTCAAGAAAGTTTGAATTTCTCCAAGATTGACTTGTACACTTGTGGTTGAGTATTGCAACATTATATGAACGTAGTGGCCAGTGCGATATCCGTAATAACTCTTGCGGGTACCGTGGGAACTCCTGCGAACGGTGAACCCGGAAGCTGGGCAGAGGGAACAGAAGGTGAGTAAAAATTATCTTATGTGGGATTGAATTTAAAAAATAAATAAAAATAAAGATTTGCATCCGCATATGGACATCAACTTATTCATGAGTTATGTTAATGAGATTCAAGAAAATAACTATAATCTTTAAAAGGGACTTTAAAAGGGACTTTACTGAAAGGTTACGCATTTTTATGGTCTGTGAGAAATTTTTC
Organism: Amblyraja radiata; assembly: GCF_010909765.2. NCBI lineage: Eukaryota > Metazoa > Chordata > Chondrichthyes > Rajiformes > Rajidae > Amblyraja > Amblyraja radiata. Next base: position 26,744,918 of record NC_045968.1, read on the forward strand.
ACATGAACTTCTTGAGAGATACAGGTCGGAGTCCTCGGGTCCAGGGGTCCGGAACGCTACCAATCAATGTTGTACAGAGACCCGTGTAAGGAGTGAACTGTACATGCTGGTTTAAACCGAAGACAGACACAAAAAGCTGGAGTAACTCAGCGAGTCAAGCAGCATCTCTGGAGAAAAAAAGCTGATGTTTCGGGACGAGACACATCTTCAGACTCAATTCCGATTAGGCTGTCTGAAGAAGGGTTCCGGTGTTGGGGGAGTCCAGAACCAGGGTCCCAGTTTTACAGTCTACCGTGGGAACTCTTTAACTCAGTAAAGTAAAGTAGCCTTTATTGTCATATCAGCGCACAGGCAGCAGTTGACTGTTGCTCTATTCAGTTTCCCAGGGGGTCGGGACGGGACTGGAGTTGGGAGAGAAAGGTGGGGGAGTCGAGGGAGAGGAGGGGGAGACAGATGGGGGTGTCTTCATTTACTGACGGCGGGTGTCTGTCACTGAAACAGGCAGGTGAGATTTCACATCCACCTTGTGTGTGCCTCTCTCTCTCTCTCCCTCCCTCTTACACAGGCTGAGAGACTCTGCCTCTGTGAGTGTACGTCTCTTTCTCCCCCTCTCCCACACACAGTAAGACCGAGGTACTGTGCTCAGTCCATCTGTGTCTCCCACATACACAGTAAAATATGTCTCCAAATGAGCCAATTCAACCAAGGGAGGATATATATAGTGTGTGAAAAAAAAAGTTACATCATTTGTGTCACGTGTAGTTCACGATGTTCATTCAAGATTTAACGGGAATGCTCGGGAAACGGACAAGTCACTCGCACAAATAGCAGAAATGCCGAGTACCGTGGGAACTCTTTATCTACTGCCGTTATATCGTGCGAGACTCGTGCTGAACCACGACCTCTTCACTCTGGTGACATCTTGCGTCAACTCGCCCCGTGAAAAGGCCGCTTTAAACCTCACCCCAGTATTTTTCTCCCTCCCTTCATTTGCTCCCTGTGAGATCCAGGCCAGGATACTTTCCTCCTTCATTGCTGTGATCTGCTGAAAAAGATGAAAAATGTCTAAAATTGATTCTCCACCCTCTCCCTCTTCTCTCTCATAGAGTCTCTCACCTGTTTTAGGCAGAATTTCTGGCAGTTTCTGAGCTGCCAGCCCACCATCCCTGAGTGACTGAACTGCCAGCCTACCAGGCCTGAGTGACTGAGCTGCCAGCCCAGCAGGCCTGAGTGACTGAGCTGCCAGCCCAAGAATCCATTTGGCCCACAATGTCTATACTAGCACCCTGGAAACCAGTCCCTTCGGCCCAACACTTATACTAGCGCTCCAGAATGCCCCCTCCCCCCCCCACTGGCCAGCAATATTGGAATTGGTGGAGAGGTAGAATATTGCGTTGGGGGACCAGCCCTCCAGTGTGAACATGGGTCCTGACGGGTCCCACTTAGACTAGTAATCCAAAAAAGGAAAAGATGGATGTTTGGCTTCCATGTAACACACAAAAAATTCTTCAAGAGATACTGCCTCTTTGATCACAAGAGGCACTGCAAATTTACAGAGGAACAGGGTCTTTCAATCAAATCCTATTCTGCCTGGAGCATCAAATTTATCAAAATTTCTTCCAATACATTTTTAAAAGTCACGTAACAGCCTTTGCACTCATTCCATACATTTTCTCTTCCTCTCATGCAAATCCTTAATGACAGCCTCCCGTGACAATTAATTCCACGGACACATTTGTTTTGCAATTCTAATGTACATTACCACAGTTGAAGCAGTGGTTTTGGAACCACTGAGGTTCCATTGTTGCTGAAGGGTGGAGGCCTGTGACGAGTGTATGCCTCATTACTCAGGATCATTACTCAGCCCCTTCCCCCCCCTCCCCAACCCACGACTGTCTTCCTGATAGCGTGATGTACCTCTGCACCCCACACATCTCCAATCTCTCTGTTCCTCTCTACACTTGCTTTTATTTCCCTATCCTGTGTTTTTCCTCAACCTCATTCTAGCCATTCCTGGATCCAGCTGTGATTGTTGACCTTTTTCTCTTTCAGATTGCGGTGCCTCTGAACAGTGTGCCGTATGTTATTTATCACCATTGGAATACATGACATCTTGTTTCTGGCTCCTGAAAAAGGACAGGTGAACGTGCGGCTGAGGAGCTGGTGCACGGGGGAGGGATTCAGATTTTTGGACCATTGGCAAATCCAGTGAGGTCATGGATATTTTCCCTGCACAGTTCCCATTATGAATGTGAAGCTGGAGTGCCTCTCCCAAACTGATGTGCCTGTTCAAATGTATTTTATATGTTCTAATTGAATTTGCCTTAACTATTTCACCTGGAAGACTTTCAGGGAACTATGTGTTGGTATTCCTAGACTCCCTCTGCTTGACAACACAACAAAAATACCTTATCATTCACTATGAAGTTCCTGGCCAGGTTTGACTTCGCAAAATGCAACCACCTCATAGGTTCACAGTAATGGGCCCAGTACTGATCCATGAGGCACACACTCGTCACAGGCCTCCACCCTTCAGCAACAAGGTTCATGCTCTGGCAGAATTAAAGCTCACAAACCTGTCTGACGAGGAAGTTGATCAATCTGATGAAATGTTATTGACTGAAAATGTTGCTGCCTGTCCTATTAAAATTACTTCAAGCATTGTTTTTCATTTAAGGTAGACACAAAATGCTGGAGTAACTCAGGGGGACAGGCACTATCTCTGGAGAGAAGGAATGGGTGACGTTTCAGGTCGAGACCCTTCTTCAGACAAGGAACTGTATTGTTTCAATGCCAGCTGCCAGAAAAATACCTCATCCCTCCCTCCATCCAAAAATTGAATGCCTTTATCACTGATCTTTCATCCTCAGGCAATCCTACCTCCATACCTACACCCTCAATGTGCACAGCTCATGTCTACCGCCTCCCCAAGATTCACAAGCAGAACTTGCTACCACAACATCTCCGATGCTGGAAGGTACACAAAATTGCTGGGGAAACTCAGCGGGTGCAGCAGCATCTATGGAGCGAAGGAAATAGGCGACGGCCGATGCTGGGGTGAGCTCAGTCAAACAAAGAGAGGGTGAGGCAGAAGGTATCAAATTCAGGATGGTCGGTCAGGTGCTGTTAATCCCCAACAGGGTTCCCAACACTGCTATCTCTCCCGATATAATGAATCTCTCCCGATATAGCCATCAGGACCTATTTTAGTATTGATTCCACTGGTACACTCAGTCCTGTTAATATTTTTTAAAAATCAGTTCTAATTGCTTGACAATTGTTGTCTTTTGAAGTTTCAGATTTCTCAGCATGTTCCTATCCAAAGCTATCAAAAAAAATTCAGGCTCCTCCACACTGTGGGAATAATACTATTTGATTTATTAATTCACAGGAGCCTTTGGAGAAATATCTCATTGCCACACCATGAATCCCATTCATCACATATTTATCGTTGTCTTCATAATTGGAGCTAGTGTTCTGCTGTATGTAAGTTGGCATTTGCAAACACAACAAAATGTTCCAAAGCACATGGTAGGAATGTCACACGTGGAAGATGAAGCTCCCATGGATGATCCTCGTCCACTCCTGAATCCTGGGATTATGTTTGTGGAAACAACAGACAAGGTGGAGCTGAAGCCATTGGTGATGTGCTCAGTGGAGTCTACTGCTCGTCAAAACCCAGATAAAACAATCTATTTCTTCATGAAGGGGTTCAGTGACAACTTGAGCCAATATCCAGAGCCTAAATACAGACTCGTCCCGTTGCTCTCCTCAATGAAGAATGTTGTTCTTCTACCTTTAAACGCTAACGAATTATTTGATGATACTGCATTGAAAATTTGGTATCGAAAGGTAACCAATAAGAAGAAAGTGTGATGTGTTACATTTTGGGTCGTCAAACCAGAGTAGGACTTTCTCAGTGTATTTTAGGGCCCTAGGGAAGGCTGTAGAATAGAGGGAGATAGGAGTACAAGTACATATTTCACTGAAAGTAACATTATAATTGGACAGGGTGGTGAAGAAAGTTTTAGACATAAAGATAGACACAAAATGCTGGAGTAACACAGCGGGGCAGGCAGCATCGCTGGAGGAAAGGAATAAGTGACATTTCAGGTCGAGACACATCTTCAGACTGAGCGTTGGGGAGAGAGTAACTAGGGGTATGAAAAGGTTTAAAACAAATCTGAGGCGGCACCAATGACGAAGCAAAAGTGGAGTCCCCAATGATCAATTCTTGGCTGTGGGGAGGTGATAACAATGAGACATGCTGGCCTACATTAGTGAAAACATTAGGTATAGGATGTTGATGATGTTGTCGTTGCACAAGAAGTTGGTGAGGCCCCACCTGGAGTTTTGTGTTTGTTTTGATCACCCAGGAAAGATTCCATAAAGTTTGATTGAGTGAAGAAACAAGGACTAAATTATAGGAAAAGGATGGACAGGGTAGGAATTTGTTCTCGAAACTAAGGAGACTGAGGGGTGATCTTATAGACGTGTTTAATGTTGTTAGGGACATGGATCAGGTGAATGCACACAATAGGATCATGAGGTCTGATTTTCCACACAGTGAATGGTCTGTCTACGGAATGAGCTGGAGGAAGTGCTTGAGGCAACTTCTGACAGCACTTAAAAGACATTTGGACATGTACATAATAGGAAGAGTGTGCATTGACTATTTTCTTCCTGGGAGTAAGTTGACTCAGTCTCTCTGAAATTTGCATCTAAGTCTGGTCTCCCTGAAGGAAGAATGAACACACTAAATGGAGTGCAGTAAAGTTGCACCAGATTGATTCCTTGCATGGCAAGTTTGTTGTCTAACAGAGATTGAACATCTTGGGCCAATGCTCACATGAGATTAGAAACCTATCTCCCTAAAATGTCCTATATTCGTAAGGTGCTTGACAGGGTAAATACTGAGATGAGGTTCCCCTTTACTATGTGTCTATATAAAAGAGATAACTATCTCCAACTAGGACTGGACATTCAGGATAAAATTGAGAAGGAACTTCTCTCAGTCAGATAGTGGTGTGGTGAATCTTTGGGATTTTCTGCCAAATGTCAGTGAATGTTTACTGGTTGGGCATCTATAAAGCATGAATTGATACAGTAGATTTTTTAATTTTAGCTGCCGCAATATTCAGTGTTTAAAATAGATATTAATGACCACTATGCTGTCTGGATTGGATTATTTCAGTCAAAATAACAAACTGCAATGGGTGCAAAGATGATTTTTAAGGAAGTTATCAGTTCTAGAGGTTTTGAGTTATATGGAGAGGTTGGATAGGCTGTCGAGAGCGATTGAGCTCCCACGTCGGGGCGGTCTAAGCTCCCACAACGGGACGGTCGAAACTCCTGTGGCTTTGAGTTTCCAAAATCGGTCCCTAACCAGGGACTGCGGGTTTCACGATGTTAAAGTCCGCAGCATTCCGCAGGTTGGAACACCAAAGGCCGACCCCTGGCAAAGGGATCGCCCGCTCCAAGATGTTAGAGTCCGCAAGCTTCACTGTTTTGTAGCTCCAGAACTCCCAAACAAGAGGCCACCAACTCCACGATGTTCGGCTGCAGTGCAGATGTTTTTTTTGACTGATAATTTGACTGTGTTTACTGATGGCTGCAGATTAGCACTGCTGTGGAAATATGGGGGAATCTACCTGGATACTTATATTATATCAATGAGGCCAATGCCGTTTACTAACTTGACATATTTGGGGTCAACAAGGCCCTAGACTGCTTACCCGTGTGCTGAAGAGATGGTGTCAGACGAATAATCTAGCCCCCTTCATTGGCAAAGAATGCAACGGCATCTCTTTATGGATCACAAATCGGTTCTACCCAATCAATTATCCAGCTTGGAAGAGGTACTATACTCCTTGGAAAAAGAAGGATATAGAGCAGACATTCTCAGCAACGTATGGAGCACATGTCTGGAATAAGATGAATACCAATGATACAAAGAAAATCATTGTTGGAAGTGGATCATTAATTGAACATTTTTTTCAGTTGTATTGTCCAACTACATACAGAAAAGTAATTCAGTTGAATCATAGTTCATGGTGATTTATGTCCTGATGTCCTTGTTTTTAGTATGTCTAAAAGTGTGTTTTACTATGTTTAAGTGCGTTTTAGTGTGGGGGGGAGGGGGGGCGTACGGAGACATTCCCCTTAACGATGCTGTCCATTTAGCGGCAAGAAGGAGTAATCTCCTGAACGATATAAAAATCTGCCGCTTCAAAGTGTGATTTAGTGTGTATAAGTGTGTTTTAGTGTGTATAAGTGTGTTTTTGTGTGGGGGCAGAAATTGGGGGAAACTGTTTTTTAGTCACTTACCTCGGTGGAATGTGATTTTTCTCCTAGTTGCATTTCGCGGCCGAACAACTTGGATTGGTGTGGCCTTTCATGGAGTCATGTCCAGAGCTTCAGCAGCGGGCACAGTGCGGACTTTCCATTGCGGAGCCGGGCGATCCCTTTGCCGGGTCACTAGAAGAAGTGATCCGATCGCTGGCCTGCGGACTACGACATCCTGAAGCCGCGGTCTGCGGAGCTTCTAGCCGCGGTCGCGGTGTGGACTTTCCATCGCGGAGCGGGTGAAACAGAAGAAGTGCTCCGAACGCCAGCCTGCGGCCTATAACATACTGAAGCCGCGGTCTGTGGAGCTTCTAGCCGCAGGCGCAGTGTGGACTTTAAGAGCTCCGACCGCCGGCCTACGGCCTATAACATCGTAAAGCCCCGGTCTCTGTGACGTCAGACGTCAGAGTTTCGAGCATCCCAACGAGAGGGCCTGTATATCGGGCCATCTGTAGCGGCGACTGCGGAGGGTTCATGGTCCCGACCAAGGATCAACAAAGGAGGAGGACTGACAAAGTTATTGCCTTCCACCACAGTGAAGAATGTTGATTCCACTGTGGTGGATGTTCATGTTATATTCTATTGTATATTGTGTATTGTGCTCTTTTCTTTGTATGGCTGCATGATAAGTCAAATTCTATGGTACCATAACTGGTGCATGTGGCAATAAATGTGAACTTGAACTTGAACTTGAACTTGATATTGTACCTGATGGATTTTCCAAAGTTATAGTATAAATTGTATATACTGTAAAATCACCTTTAAGCACAATTGCAATTCACGACGCATTCATTGTTACACTTAGCTTTCTGGCAACTGTTCTTTCACTGCTTCCAAATCCAGTTCACGTGCCATTTAAATTGGAATCAAACACCAATTACTGACAAAAAAAAAGACACAAAGTGCTGGAGTAACTCTGCAGGTCAGGCGGCATCCCAGTGGAACATGGAAAAGCTGACGGAGTGAGACAAAGGAGTTGTAGAATTGTGAATTGTGAAGCCAGAGGAAGGAATGTGGGTGGAAGTTATGATTGAGGTTGAAATAGGTACAGGTCCAGGGGCACAGTTGAGGGGGGACGGGGGTAAGAGGAAAATGGGGTCAATTTCTGAACATCAGTTTGTGTGATGTATCTCTGCAACGAGGGAAGTTGGCAGTGAATTTGCAGCAGCTGTCCCACAGTCAACTCACTATAGACCAGTGAAGTATCAGCATTTTACAGGTCTTTCTGGTGAAATTGTATTTACAGAGGAAACATTTGGGAAAAATTTGCGATTTTTCTAAATACTGTATAGATCTATCAAAACTATTTTTGTATTTGGATGAATAATAATTCTGCTTGTGCTAAAACAGTACAACGTGGCATTATTTTATAATTCAGGGTATGACATTATTAAATATGGGTCAGGTGCCAGAAGACTGGAGGGTGGCAAATGTTGAATCTCTATTTCAGCAAGGTTGCAGGGAAGAACTTAGGAACTAGAGGCCTGGGAGATTAACACCTGTGGTTTGAATGGTACTAGAAAGTATTGTGAGTGATAAGATATACATGCATTTGGATCGACAGAGGATGATTAGGGATAGTCAGCATTAGGGATAGTCAGCATAGTCATATTTGAGAGATGGTGTCTCAAGTATCTGATTGATTTTTTTAAGATGTGTACATAAAGGTTAACAAAGGCAGAGTGGTGGATGATGCAGATATGGATTTCAACAAGGCATTTAACAAGGTTCTGTGTGGTAGGCTGCTCTGGAAGGTTAGATTGCATGGGATCCAAGGAGAATCAGCCAACAGGATAGAAAATTGGCTTCATGAAAGGAGGCAGAGTGTGATGATGGAAGGAGTGATGGTGCAGAGCTCCTTGAAAATGGCATCACAAGTCGAGAAGATGGTCAAGTAGGCCTTCAGCACATTGGCCTTCATCAGTCAGGGTATGGTGTATGGATGTTGGGAGGTCATGTCATAGTTGTATAAGATATTGGTGAGACCACATTTAGAGTATTGTATTCAGTTTCTGTCACTCTTTTATAGGATAGATGTTGTTAAGCTACTGTAAAAAGGGTGCAGAGAAATTTATGAGAATGTTGCCTGAACTCAAGGGCCTGAGCTGTAGGGAGAGGTTGACCAGGCTAGAACTTTATTCCTTGGAGTGCAGGAGGATGAGGGGTGATCTTATTGAGGTGTATAAGATCATGAGAGTAATAAATAGCATAAATGCAGTCTTTTACCCAGAGTAAGGGAATCTAGAATCAGAAGACGTGGGTTAAATGCGAGGGAGAAAAGCTTTAACTGAGGGGCAACTATTTTTACTAAAGGGTGGTAGGTATTTGGAACAAACAGCAATAGTAGGTTGGTGAGGCAGGTATGATCACAACCTTTGAAAAACATTTAGACAGGTACATGGACATGATGAATTTACAGGGATATGGCCAAACAGAGGAAGATGGTACCAGTGTAGATGGGGCATATTGGTCAGCGTGGCAAGTTGGCCTGAAGGACCTGTTTCTATGTTGTATGACTATGACTACCTCTTTGAATTTGTGATATATTTGATTATTCAAAATTGAAATAGAACTATAGATGCCAGAAATCCAAAATATAATCTGAAAATGCTGGAGTTGCTCAGCAAGTCATACGGCTTCTTTTTTTTAGTTGTAGAGATGACCACAAGGAAACAGGCCCTTCAGCCCATCAAGTCCATATCAACCATCATCACACATTCACTAGTTCAATGTGATTCCACTTCCCACTTTTCTCCATGCTGTCGAGCTATATGTCAGTGCACTGAAGCATGTCACTAGTCAATGCGATTTCAGAGAAATTGAATGTAGTTTGATGAGAGACCGCTTAATACATGGCATATTGAATGATAAACTACGCGATGAATTGCTCGGTGCAACGCAATTTCGCTGGCTCTCTTCCAACAGCTGCAAAACACACAAACTCTAACTCAGACGACTGCATCACTTATCTCCTTTAATGGTGCACCACTGCACCCTATCGGCCAAGTAAAGTTACGTTGCGGTCTCAACAGGCGTGACCACATCCTAGATTTCTACGTGGTACGCGAGAAGGTACCATCCATACTGGATGCCAATGCATGCCATGACATGGGTTTGATTTCCTTCAGCCCTTCAGTCTGTCCACTGACTATATGCTGTGATTTTACACATCACATTTTAACACAAAACAAGGATTTGTTTAACGACGAGCTGGGCAGGTTGCCTGTGAGATACACGATTGCTATTGATCCTGAGGCAATCACAGTTGTTCGTCCAGCCCACAGGATTCCCCCATGCTATGCGGGATCGTGTACAAAGTGAACTTAACAGAATGGTGGCTCTTGGTGTGATTACTCGCTAACTGAACCATCAGACTGGGTCTCCTCAATGGTTGTCGCTACTAAGAAGAATAAAGATGAGATACTGATTTGCATTAACCCCAAAGGCTTAAATACAGTAATTAAGAGACCACGTTATCCAATGCGTTCGGTGGACGAGATTGCGGCGCAGATGGCCAAAGCAACTGTATTCACAGTGCTAGATGCCAAGAGTTCATTCTGGCAGATTCCACTGGAACATAAATCCTCCAAGCTGACAACTTTCAGTACTCTGTTCGGACGTTATAAATTTTTGAGGATGCCCTTTGGTATAAGTTCTGCCAGTGAAGTATTTCAACAATCCATGGAACAATTGTTTGCCGGATACCCATGCTGCATCGTAGTGGACGATATCCGTATTACTGGAAAAACAATCGAGGAACACGATGCCAATCTGACAAAAGTAATGAAGCATGCCGAGGCCATCCATCTCAAACTCAATCCCAAAAAATGCAGATTCAGAGTGAATGAGGTAAAATACCTAGGCCATATATTTACCAAGGATGGCCTGAAAACCGATCCAGCGAAAACCAGTGCTATTAATGAACTTCCAGCACCCACGGATGTGCCCTGCTTGCAGTTCTTTGGCATGGCGAACTATTTGAGCAAATTCATTCCAGATTTCGGCAAAATATTAGCCCCATTGCGCCTTCCCGCGCACAAGGATTCTGCTTGGATCTGGCATGAGCAACAACAGACAGCGTTTGACACTCTTAAACAGCAGATGTCGGCCACCCCTACTCTAGCGTACTTTGATCCTAGACTGCCTATTACACTTACATGTGCTAAGGAGCTGTTGATGACGCACGTATATTGCTGCTAAATACTATCGGTACTGGGGAGCTGTTCACGCACCTCACGTGCTGCTGCTATCAGCGGCATACGAGTGGTGGTTGCACATACTACTAGTGTTGTTTAGGACGCATGCTGCCCATAACTGAGTAACATTCAAACCGCAGGATGATTCAGTAATATGATAAACTAATTGTACAACAAGTTTTACAAGTTGCACGTGCGCGATAACAATTGTATAAGTTGTACTATCCATTCAGGTGATTGGATGATGCTAATAGAAACATAGAAACATAGAAATTAGGTGCAGGAGTAGGCCATTCGGCCCTTCGAGCCTGCACCGCCATTCAATATGATCATGGCTGATCATCCAACACAGTATCCCGTACCTGCCTTCTCTCTATACCCTCTGATCCCCTTAGCCACAAGGGCCACATCTAACTCCCTCTTAAATATAGCCAATGAACTGGCCTCGACTACCCTCTGTGGCAGGGAGTTCCAGAGATTCACCACTCTCTGTGTGAAAAAAGTTCTTCTCATCTCGGTTTTAAAGGATTTCCCCCTTATCCTTAAGCTGTGACCCATTGTCCTGGACTTCCCCAACATCGGGAGCAATCTTCCTGCATCTAGCCTGTCCAACCCCTTAAGAATTTTGTAAGTTTCTATAAGATCCCCTCTCAATCTTCTAAATTCTAGAGAGTATAAACCAAGTCTATCCAGTCTTTCTTCATAAGACAGTCCTGACACCCCAGGAATCAGTCTGGTGAACCTTCTCTGCACTCCCTCTATGGCAATAATGTCCTTCCTCAGATTTGGAGACCAAAACTGTACGCAATACTCCAGGTGTGGTCTCACCAAGACCCTGTACAACTGCAGTAGAACCTCCCTGCTCCTATACTCAAATCCTTTTGCTATGAAAGCTAACATACCATTCGCTTTCTTCACTGCCTGCTGCACCTGCATGCCCACTTTCAATGACTGGTGTACCATGACACACAGGTCTCGCTGCATCTCCCCTTTTCCTAGTCGGCCACCATTTAGATAATAGTCTGCTTTCCTGTTTTTGCCACCAAAATGGATAACCTCACATTTATCCACATTATACTGCATCTGCCAAACATTTGCCCACTCACCCAGCCTATCCAAGTCACCTTGCAGTCTCCTAGCATCCTCCTCACAGCTAACACTGCCCCCCAGCTTCGTGTCATCCGCAAACTTGGAGATATTGCCTTCAATTCCCTCATCCAGATCATTAATATATATTGTAAATAGCTGGGGTCCCAGCACTGAGCCTTGCGGTACCCCACTAGTCACTGCCTGCCATTGTGAAAAGGACCCGTTTACTCCTACTCTTTGCTTCCTGTTTGCCAGCCAGTTCTCTATCCACATCAATACTGAACCCCCAATGCCGTGTGCTTTAAGTTTGTAAATTAATCTCTTATGTGGGACCTTGTCGAAAGCCTTCTGGAAGTCCAGTTACACCACATCCACTGGTTCTCCCCTATCCACGCTACTAGTTACATCCTCGAAAAATTCTATAAGATTCGTCAGACATGATTTACCTTTTGTAAATCCATGCTGACTTTGTCCAATGATTTCACCACTTTCCAAATATGCTGCTATCCCATCTTTAATAACTGACTCTAGCAGTTTCCCCACTACCGATGTTAGACTAACTGGTCTGTAATTCCCCGTTTTCTCTCTCCCTCCCTTCTTAAAAAGTGGGGTTACGTTTGCTACCCGCCAATCCTCAGGAACTACTCCAGAATCTAAAGAGTTTTGAAAGATTATTACTAATGCATCCACTATTTCTGGAGCTACTTCCTTAAGTACTCTGGGATGCAGCCTATCTGGCCCTGGGGATTTATCGGCCTTTAATCCATTTAATTTACCCAACACCACTTCCCGGCTAACCCGGATTTCACTCAATTCCTCCAACTCCTTTGACCCGCGGTCCCCTGCTATTTCCGGCAGATTATTTATGTCTTCCTTAGTGAAGACGGAACCAAAGTAGTTATTCAATTGGTCCGCCATATCCTTGTTCCCCATGATCAACTCACCCGTTTCTGACTGCAAGGGACCTACATTTGTTTTAACTAATCTCTTTCTTTTCACATATCTATAAAAACTTTTGCAGTCAGTTTTTATGTTCCCTGCCAGTTTTCTTTCATAAATCTATTTTTCCTTTCCTAATTAAGCCCTTTGTCCTCCTCTGCTGGTCTCTGAATTTCTCCCAGTCCTCCGGTATGCTGCTTTTTCTGGCTAATTTGTACGCATCATCCTTCGCTTTGATACTATCCCTGATTTCCCTTGTTATCCACGGATGCACTATCTTCCCTGATTTATTCTTTTGCCAAACTGGGATGAACAATTTTTGTAGTTCATCCATGAGCTGCTACCTAATGACAATGCTGATAGGATAAGAATGTGTCGTACCATATTGTAATATTGTATACGGATGCTTAATGACTATATAATCCTTGCATTTCTGGACTGTTAGCTAGTTCTTAGAACTTGCACCCCGGAGCTGCTGGCTTTGTGTGGCGAGTGCTAAGATTTCTGCAGTGCTGTAATAGAATTATTAAGTTGTAACAAGTGCTTGTGTCGAGTTTTATTAAACTAAAGATTGACTTAAAATAATCCAATTCCTCACCTAGTGCTCGTGGATTCATATTCAGGATGGTTCGACATTGATTTTCTCAGCAGCCCCACTTCCAGCGGCGTGCTTTCAAACTTATCACGTCAATTTTCCGTTCACGGATGTCCAGGCAAGCTGTTGACTGACAATGGCAGCCAGTTCACCAGTCAACAATTCAGAGAATTTGCCAGACGCTGGAATTTTCACCACATCACCAGCATCCCTGAATATCCACAGTCTAACGGGCTGGCTGAACGGGCTGTCAGAAGTGCAAAACAACTCATGGAGCCCTCTCACAGACTAAATGACGTATTCCTGGATTTGCTCAATTTACGCAACATTCCCCATGACCCTGCCTTGGGTTCACTTGCTCAACGATTATTGTCAAGGTAGACCCGTACCCTGTTGCCCGTAGCAGAGCAAACGTTAATACCACATGTCTTTCCACCTGAGGAGGTTCAATCCAGGTTGCAACAGAAGCGTGACATTCAAAAGAAATGGTTCGACAAGACGAGTAGGCCTCTGCCACCAGTGAACAAAGGACAGGTTGTCCACTTACAGACTGACAAAGGCCATGACCGTATTGGGGTGGTTTCTGGTCCCGTCTCGGAGCCACGCTCGTACATTGTTAGAGCCGATGGCGGCACCTACCAACGCAGCAGACAACATCTTCTGCCTGTGAAGGAGCCAATCCCTCCTCCTTATTATCCGGATCATACAAGTTCATTACAATCTGCATCTAGTGACCCTCGCATGCTCTTGCCAGCACAACATTCCATGCCTGTGACATTTCCTCTGTCTGTTCCGGCTTCACCTGCGCCACAGTCTCCTGCTTCGACTCCAGAGGCGTTGGTCCACTCCCCCACATCGGTGAATTCGCCTGCTCTTTCCCCGAAGAAAAAAAATGGAGATGGCCTCCATCGTGCACGTGCTGGTCATGTTTGCACACCAGTCGTGAAGTATCCGGACTATGTTTGACTTTCCACCAGTCTGTCATTGGCTGTGATATTTGCATTGCTTAGTTATGGTTATACATTGTTATTGATTCTTTAAGGGGGGATGTGAATTAGTGGCTCATGTTATGAGTCATGCATTTGTAGTTACGCCCACTAGCTTGTTAGAGTCGCGGTCTGCTGCATTCCGTTAGTCTTAAAGTGAATTCTCAAGTGAGAACTTGTATTGCTTGTTCCTAATAAACTCTATATAACCTGCATGGTGTGATCCCACTATTATTATAAGGACTACAAATCAATATTAATTACAGCGCCAACCTTCCTGTTCATCGCGGCGTGTGTCTGTATCACCTTGGCTTTGCACCGTGTGAATTTTTTAGACAGTGCTGCCCCCGCTTGCCCTGTCCCCCACCTGCACAATGGGCCGAAGAAGGAAGCGATGTGTTTGTGTGTGTGAGTGTGTGATCACCGTTCCAGTTGCTGGTTTTTCAGGTGACTGCCGGCAACTTGACAGTCACCAGCAGTCCGCTGAAAAATCGCCTAAGTGCGACAGGCCCATAAGGGTGCAGTTTTCAACAACATCAGATTCTTGGCTGGTCTGCTGAAGATTTCCCGACAGTTGTTCGAGCATCCTATTTTACCACTGTGTGTCTAAGCCAGAATACACTTGAATTGTCCCATCTTCAATGCACAACAACATGGTGAGATTATATACCGATTCTACTTGAACTGCTCAGATGCCAATTGGTTTGCTGTATATCAGTACGATCAATTGCTTCATTTTGAAAATAATTTATCCATAAAATACGTCATTTTGCTCTTACTTACAGGTTTTTAAGCCAATAATCTAATGCTAGTTAGTTTTCTCTTTTGCTTGCTTTTTTGCAATAGGATTTGTGATGGGTTCCCTGATTACTTTCCTGGTTTGTTCTACTTTATCTTAGTTTACCATTTATCATATAAGACAGGGCATGTTCCATGCATACTTACATGCTGTATGATACAATATGTCCATTGGTGGCGGGAAATGGTGGCTGACCACATATCTACTGCTGCTAGCTCAGCATTCTGAGCACTCGTTTTAGTTGGCACCTACTAACGTTATCTTGTATTCTTGATTTCATCGACCACCCTAGATAATCCTTCAAAAACATTTAAAGTTGTAACTGTGCTATCATTTTTGTTAGAAGTTTGTCTAATGTCATTTCTATAGCCTCGCTTCCTCCTCCCAATAGTTTTGGCACAAATGATCCCTTGTGTCATAGAGCCTTCACAAATAACCAAAAGCCTTAAGGGCCTGTCCCACTTGGGCGACCTAAACCGCGAGTTCTGGCGAGTTTTCCCTCGACTCATACTCGCAGCATGGTCGACACAAGGTCGTAGGAGGTCTTCGTAACTCTCCTTCATGCTGGAGAGTGGTATCCGCGTACTCGAGGCCTCAGCTAGGGCGCGGCGTATTTTCAATATGATATAAAAATCGCAAAAAATGGTCTCCATGGAAAAAATCGATACTTTTTTTACCCGTAGGTTTAGTCGTAGTAGGTCATAGTAGGTCGTCATGTTTTTCGTAGGTAATCAACGGTAGTCGAAGGTAGTCAAAGGTAGTCGTAGATAGTC
Organism: Amblyraja radiata; assembly: GCF_010909765.2. Taxonomy (NCBI): domain Eukaryota; kingdom Metazoa; phylum Chordata; class Chondrichthyes; order Rajiformes; family Rajidae; genus Amblyraja; species Amblyraja radiata. Next base: position 26,760,640 of record NC_045968.1, read on the forward strand.
TTCATCATAGTCGAAGGGAGGTCAAAGGGAGGTCATAGAAACATAGAAACATAGAAAATAGGTGCAGGAGTAGGCCATTCGGCCCTTCGAGCCTGCACCGCCATTCAATATGATCATGGCTGAGCATCCAACTCAGTATCCTGTACTGGCCTTCTCTCCATACCCACTGATCCCTTTAGCCACAAGGGCCACATCTAACTCCTTCTTAAATATAGTCAATGAACTGGCCTCAACTACCTTCTGTGGCAGAGAATTCCACAGATTCACCACTCTCTGTGTGAAAAATGTTTTTCTCATCTCGGTCCTAAAAGACTTCCCCCTTATCCTCAAACTGTGACCCCTTGTTCTGGACTTCCCAAACATCGGGAACAATCTTCCTGCATCTAGCCTGTCCAACCCTTTAAGAATGTTGTAAGTTTCTATAAGATCCCCCCTCAATCTTCTTAATTCTAGCGAGTACAAGCCGAGTCTATCCAGTCTTTCTTCATATGAAAGTCCTGACATCCCAGGAATCAGTCTGGTGAACCTTCTCTGAACTCCCTCTAAGGCAAGAATGTCTTTCCTCAGATTAGTAGACCAAAACTGTACGCAATACTCCAGGTGTGGTCTCACCAAGACCCTATACAACTGCAGTAGAACCTCCCTGCTCCTATACTCAAATCCTTTTGCTATGAATGCTAACATACCATTGGCTTTCTTCACTGCCTGCTGCACCTGCATGCCTACTTTCAATGACATGGTGTACCATGACACCCAGGTCTCGTTGCATCTCCCCTTTTCCTAATCGGCCACCATTCAGATAATAGTCTACTTTCCTGTTTTTGCCACCAAAGTGGATAACCTCACATTTATCCACATTACACTGCATCTGCCATACATTTGCCCACTCACCCAACCTATCCAAGTCACCTTGCAGCCTCCTGGCATCCTCCTCACAGCTAACACTGCCCCCCAGCTTCGTGTCATCCGCAAACATGTTGCATTCAATTCCCTCATCCAGATCATTAATATATATTGTAAATAGCTGGGGCCCCAGCACTGAGCCTTGCGGTACCCCACTAGTCACTGCCTGCCATTCTGAAAAGGTCCCGTTTACTCCCAATCTTTGCTTCCTGTCTGCCAGCCAGTTCTCTATCCACATCAATACTGAACCCCCAATACCGTGTGCTTTAAATTTGCATACTCGAAGGGGATCGAAGGAGGTCGTTTTCTCTCTCCACTATTCGGTGTCCAATTTTCCCGAAGTTAGTCGTAGCTAGTCGAAGCTAGTCTTCAACATAGTCGAAGGAGGTCAGAGGCGTTCTACATGGTTGAAGGAGGTCTTCAACATGACATTTTTTTCAAACTCTCCTAAACTCTTCTAAACTCACCAATTAGGTCGCCCAAGTGGGCCCTTTAGAAGTAATAATTTCCATAGTGGAAACTTCCAACACATAATTTCAAGAAAGGAAAAGATGGATGTGTGGCTTCAACACAACTCACACAATTACATACATTTATGACTGAAGAAACCTTTTTGAGTTTTTTTGAAGTTAAACATGGCAGAATGGATAAAGATGACCCAGTACATGTATATTTGGCATTTACACAATAGACAATAGACAATAGGTGCAGGAGTCGGCCATTCGGTCCTCGAGCCAGCACGGCCATTCACTGGGATCATGGCTGATCATCCACAATCAGTACCCCGTTCCTGCCTTCTCCCCAAATCCCTTGACTCTGCTATCTTTATGAGCTCTATCTAACTCTCTCTTGAAAGCATCCAGAGAATCAGCCTCCACTGCCTTCTGAGGCAGGGAATTCCACAGATTCGCAACTGTCGGGTTGAAAAGGTTTTTCCTCATCTCCGTTCTAAATGGCCTACCCCTTATTCTTAAACTGCGGCCCCTAGTACTGCACTCCCCCAACATCGGGAACATATTTCCTGCCTCCAGTGTGTCCAATCCCTTAATAATCTTATATCTTTCAATACGATCCCCTCATCCTTCTAAATTCCAGTGTATAAAAGCCCAGTCGTTCCATTCTTTCAACATATGACAGTTCAGCCATCCCGGGAATTAACCTCGTGAACCAACGCTGCACTCCCTCAATAGCAAGAATGTCCTTCCTCAAATTTGGAGACCAAAACTGCACACAATACTCCAGGGCAGGGCCGGCCTTAAGAGGTGCGGGGCCCAATTGGGAACAATTTCGGTGAGCCCCAGGTTCCCAGCCAAGGTCTGTAGAATCATAGAAATATAAATCAAGTCTATTATAGACTTTATATCTCTATGGTAGAATGGAAAGTAATCAAAATGTGCGCTTAAAAAGTGCCTGCGAGTTAATGGACCAAACAGATCTAAGCTACATCTATCTATCTATATATTAAAACTGTGTGTGTGTGTGTGTGTGTGTGTGTGTGTGTGTGTGTGTGTGTGTGTGTGTGTGTGTGTGTGTGTGTGTGTGTGTGTGTGTGTGTGTGTGTGTGTGTGTGTGTGTGCGTGTGCGTGTGCGCGCGTGTGTGTGTATGTCAGATTCCATTTTAAGATATTTTGTTTTTGGCCTTTGATTCCTTGCTTGGCCAAAACCGCATGCTCAAGTCTCGTCATTTTTACCATTTCGTTAGCGATTTCACTTTTACATTCATAAAATCCATCCCCCCCCCACTCACTCATTTTAAAATCTAAACCGCACTCACGAGCTGCTTGACGTCACAATGCCACATGCCGACCTATTCAGGCCCACCTGCCTCCAGGCCCCCGCCTGCCGCTGTGGATTAAAGGCGGCTTCTCACGCGCTGAACCTTATCATCACTGTTGCCCCAGCTCGTGAAGCCTTGCGCTCTCATTCCAGCTGTGGGTTTACAGTCAGAAGCTGCTTCTCTCTCTCTCTTCATTTGGCAGCCCGGCACCCCTCCACCCCCCCCCCCCCCCCCGCTGCCTGCACCATGCCAAGTACGCTCGCGCCACGCCTCCTGCAGCTCGACTCGTGCCCGACCGATCCAACCCCCCTCCCCCCACCACATCTCTCCCCCCCACCACATCTCTCCCCCATCCTCCCCTTCCTCTCCTCTTCACCGCCACTCGTCCTCTCCCCCCAGACAGAGCAGAACGCCGGCTGTTGCCAGAACCGCAGCCGCAGTTTTCCAGCTTCTGTCGACTGTGCCCGACCGACCTGCTTCAGGGGAGAAATCCCGCTCACCCGCCTGCCCGTGTGTGTGTGAATGTTTGTGGGGCGGGCACGCGCTCTCCATTCAAGCAGACGCTCTCATCTGTTTGGGGGGGTGGGTGCTTAGTGTGTGTGACTGCCCGTGGGAACTTAACTGAATAAATGTTATCTTTCACATTTCAATTGTTGTATTTTAAGTTATTTACATTTTAAGATTTAATAAATCCCTTTATTCAAAACGTGCAGAAAGAACAAGCGTTCTGCAGATCCGGAGGTCACTGCCGCTCGCTCGGAGCCACCCATTCACTTGGAGTTGCCCGCTCGCTCACAGACACCCGGTCACCAGAGGCCTCCGGCTTGCGTCTGAAGCCTCTCCATTTCCCCGCCTGATGTTAGAACATGGCGACAGCAGCCGTTATCGTCGCGCGGGGCACACGATGAGAAGGTGGCCCTTGCAGCCATTACTCCCCTCTCTATCTCTCCCCCCTCTCTCACCCCCTCTCTCCCCCCCTCTCTCTACTCTCTCCCCCCTCTCTCTCCTCTCTCCCCCCTTCTTTCTCCTCTCTTTTCCTCTCTCTCCCCCTCTCTCTCCCCCTCCCTCTCTCTCCCCCTCCCTCCCTCTCCACCACCCCCCTGCCCTCCCCCACCCTTCATCCTCTAAACCCCCTTCCCCCCTCCCCTCTACACCTTCTTGTGAGATATATTGTTTGTGCTCACATATTCTTACCCGAGTCCTGAGCACAGGAATTGCTCGATTGATTGATCCCTTTCACCGGATTCCCTCTTGTTTCCAGAGTCTCTTGTCCGAATATCACTCGCTCAAACCGCTGACGGCAAGCAAGGAGATCAGAGACTGCTGAAATCAGCAGGGTGCACCTTCCCTTCCTTTCGTGCCTCCGTCAAGCGGCCGGAGTGGCGATCCCGGACGAGCCCCCAACTTGTGAGATTATTGTTTGTGCTCACATTCACTACTCAGAGACTAAATCGTGGGAACAAGAAATGCTTTATTTGCGAGTGTGCAGAATCGGGTGCCTCTCCAAGTTGAGACACCCCGAGCAAAGGAAAAACGTCTATTTTTATACAATTCAGTATACAGTCTTTATTGATCGGACGCCTCCCCTTCTGATCCCTTCCAATCAGGGTACCGAGGTTCACAATCCTCCAACCCTCCCCTCCGTGCGTCATCAATCATTCCCTCTCCTCCCACATCATACATCGCATGTACATTTAAATTAGGTTCTTTGTCATGAGGGGCGTAAAGTTAATATTCATTTAACTTATTAAGCATGCGCAGTATCTGTTGCCCTAACCTACTTAATTGCCTTTGACCTAAAGAATAGCTTCTGTGTTGTCAGCTACATTCCTTACCTCATCTTGTTATTCTACAATGTTATCAACAGCTCTGAAGGTCTGACTGTTTGTTCGAATCACAAGGTTGGTGATTCCAACTCCTCGGCCCATCACAAGGTCGGTGACTTCAATCACTCGGTCCCTCGCAAGGATGGTGGTTTAATCATCTTATCCCTCACAATCCTCCCTTTTTCTTTTGCTACGCATCCTGTATTAAACCCCATTCCTAGACTTCCTGCTGTTCCAAAGCTAATAACATTCTTTTTTATCTCTCTTTATTCTGGGTCCTCTCTCGGCCTCATTATCATTATCTTCTGGACGCCCCCTTTCTCCCCCATGGGGCTACAACTGCCTGCATTTGGCTTATACTTCTAGTTATAAGAACCCTGAGACATGGTATACAACAGGGGATAATGATCAATGCAGCTAATGCCCATAAAATCACCAGTCCCACCGCTTTCCACCAGGCTCCTCCTAAAATGTAATCCCACCATCCTGCTCCCATGATTGTGTTCCATCTCTGTACCGGGACATGTGCTATTTTTCTGATTCCTTCTGATATATCCATTACTGCTTGCCCGTTGTCATCTATGTTTAGGCAGCAATTAGAGAGGTTGAATTTTCCGCATACTCCTCCCTCTTCGGCTAGTAAGTAGTCTAAGGCCAAACGGTTTTGGTATATCGCTGTTCTCATCTGTGTCTGCTGCTTTGCCAACATCTCTAGTGCAGAAGCAGTCTGGTTAGTAATTACTTCCAGCACTGCCTGTAGTCTTATGATCCGATTTAACATATACACTGGGGTCCGGTAGCCCCAGGATCCGTCCTGTGCCCAAGTGGCTGGTCCATAATATGAGATGATTCTTGCAGGTGGCCACTCATCATTTTCCCATTTTCCGATGTCCATTCTTCTCTTCGTTCGGTGTAGATCGTCAAAGATGGGTGTTCCTAGCGACCGCCCCTCCTCAGTGGTCAACAAAAAAAACCCTGGTTGTACCAGTCCAATTAAACAAGTCCCACTCCATTTTTCTGGCAATACCGAGTATGCCTTGTGTCCGCATATCCATAGCAGTCCTTCAGGGGCCGGTCCACTAGAGGTAACATTGTCCCATATGCCCTGCAACAATGGGATTCCCTGGTAAGGGTTGTTCCCGGTGCAATTCCATAATCCAGTCGATTCGCTTCCATCAGTCTTCATCCAGATAGTACAGTTTCCTTCATCCTTTACAGTGGGATACCATTGAGGTTCCTCTGGCCACCACACTCGGGATTGATTTGGCCACTGGGTGATGATGCGCTGGCAGGGGCTGCTGCCTACTAGGATGGCATCCTTTGCCCAGGGCCTGGCGATACACTCAGTTCCAACCGGGGTGTGTGTCAGGACCCATTCCTGGGGACTTCGATCTCTTCCCACCGTCAAATTCCACTTTATCAGGTCCCATACCTCAATGATAGATCCTCTCCATGGCCAGCGTGAGCTCATCATCGGTCCTCCACAAACCCAACAGTTAGTCACATTCAGGGTTCTGGCTATCCGGAGGGCCAAGTCCACAAACAGGTTTCTCCCCACTTCCGGGATCTCAATCTGTTGCTTTATTTCATCATACATAGTCTGGTGCAGTTGAGGCTGGGAAGGTGGGGGAGGTTTGTTGACTACTGCTTCTGCTAACTTCCCTATCACTACCTCCTTAATTTTGTCTAATGTTTCCTCCCTGGCTCGGGAAGGGATGCCTAACTGTCCTCTCTTGGTCATGCAGACCCATTTCTCCCCTTTTGGGCAGGTAATGTGCCCAAAACTTCCTACATGTCCCTTATTTTCTACTACATAATACCCCCTCCCTCCGTCCTGACAAACAGCTCTAGTCCTTAGGTCGTAGCAATCATCACTTACATGGGAATGATAGGTAAATGATCTGGTTGTTCGCCCTCCATATCTGATAGGATGGTAGCACTTATCACAGTTATTAACACTTCTTATAATGGTTACATACATAGTTAGTAATACTACAATTGCTCCTTTCATGCTGTTAGTTTCATACACTTATTTCTTACTGAAAGTTAATGCCAGGGGCTTATTCGCTGGTTTTACCGTCCACTGATCGTCTTTCTCAGGAACTGACGGCGGGTCAACGGGTCCTTTAACCCGGGTCGCATGTGTCCACCCTTTTTCTTTTGTTCATACTGCTGTCTCCGTTGTCAGCAATGCCAGGTATGGGCCAGTCCACCGGGACTGCAGTTTCTCCTCCTTCCAACTTTTAATCAGTACCCAGTCACCGGCCTTTATAACGTGTATTGGAAAGTCGAGTGGTGGACTTTGTGCCAACAGTCCTTTTATTTTTAATTCTGCAAGGGAACGAGACACTGCCAGTAAATAGTTCCTCAGGAACACATCGCTGCCTTCGAAGGTCGGCGTGCTCTCTACCTTTCCAAGATAGGGCAGCCCAAACAACATTTCGTAGGGAGACATCGCAATATCTTTACGGGGTGCCGTTCGTATTCTTAATAATGCAATTGGTAAACACTTAGTCCAGGGTAGTCCGGTTTCCTCCATTAACTTAGTTATCTGTGTTTTAAGGGTTGCATTCATCCTTTCCACTCGCCCAGAACTCTGGGGGTGCCAGGGTGTATGCAATTTCCAATTTATTCCCAAGGTACTGCAAACCAACAGGTGAACCTTAGAGGCAAAATGTGTTCCTCGGTCGGAATCTATGGATTCGATGACCCCGTATCGGGGAATGATTTGTTCTAATAATATCCGGGTTACTGCCTGAGCGGTGGCATTTATCGTGGGAAATGCTTCCACCCACCTGGTCTACAACTACTAGGAGGTACTTCCACCTTTGTATTCTTGGAAGTTCTGTAAAATCCACCTGCATTCTCTGGAAGGGTCTTATAGCCAATTGTTGTCCTCCACCAGAGACAGCTCTCATTACCTTCTTGTTAACCCTCTGACATAACACACAACCGGAGACTGTCTGCTTAGCCAAAGTATAGATACCTCGGCAAGCGTAGGTCTGTAGTAGTGTGTCACACAGGGCCTGCGCTCCCCAATGTGACTGGGAGTGCAGTTGTGTCATCAAATCCCGAGTTAATCCTTTGGTTAACATTTGTTTCCCATCCGGCGTCCACCACCTCCCGTCAGTGGAACGCCGAGCCCCTAACTCATTCATTTTGTCCTCCTCCTCCTGTGAGAATACAGGTATCTTTCCTACTCCTTCCCTTAATGGTATTAAAGACAACATCCTCACTGTTCCTTCTGTCGCTGCCTTTTTGGCGGCTCCGTCTGCCGCTTCATTTCCCCTTGCTTCTAATGAGTTCCCCTTTTGGTGTCCCGCCACATGGACCACCGCGATCCTTTCTGGCAAATGTAATGCTTCCAGCGCCTTCTCAATTAATTGCTCATGTGCCAACTCCTTTCCTCTTGCTGTAATCATCCCCCTTTCTTTCCATATTCTCCCAAACGTGTGCACTACTCCAATTGGAGTCGGTGTACACCGTTCCTTCCTTCCCCTCCAACAATTCTAACGCCCGTATTAAGGCATACAATTCACATGACTGAGCCGACCAACTACCTGGCAACCTGCCCGCCTCCACTCCTTCAAATCCTTCTCCTCCTATTATGGCATACCCACTATATCTTTTTCCATTTATACAGCGGGAAGAACCGTCTATAAACCACCTTTCTCCCTCTACCAGAGGCTGCTCCTCCAAATCCTCCCTGCTCTTGGTCTGTAGTTCTATAACTTCGCTACAGTAGTGTTCTGGTCTCTGCCCTTCCTGCTCGTCGTCCGCCGAGTATAAAAATTGGGAAGGGTTTAAATTCTTATCGGTCAGAATGGTCAAATCGTCTTTTTCCATAAGTATCACTTCGTACTTTAGGATCCTGGAGTCAGTCAACCACCGGTTGGACTTCTGAGTTAGTATTGTCCGGACCGTGTGGGGAGTAGATACTACCAGGTCACCTCCAAATATCAATTTTCTACTTTCTTCCACTAATATTGCTGTTGCTGCGACCGCTTGAATACATACAGGCCACCCTCGTGATACCGGATCCAAGAGTTTAGAAAGGAATGCGACTGGCTGTCGCTTCCCTCCTCTCTTTTGTGTCAGTACCCCCAACGCAATTCCATTCTCCGCATTAACAAAGAGATGGAATGGTTGATCGATGGACGGGAGGGTCAGTACCAGTGCGGTGATCAGGCTATTCTTTATTTCTCCAAATCTCTGTTCGTCCTCAGAATCCCATTGTACTTTATCAGTCTCCTCACACAATTTATCATACAAGAACTTGACTTGTCGGGTGTAATTGTCTATCCATAATCTACAGTATCCAATTAACCCGAGAAACTTCCTGATTTCTTTTTTGTTCCTTGGCATCGGCAGCCCGGTGATCCCAGCTATTCTTTCGGGGTTTATTCTCCTTTTCCCATCACTAATCAGGTGTCCTAGATATTTAACCTCCTGTTCTACAAATTGTAGTTTATTTTTGGACACTCTCAATCCATTTTCCCCTAAAAAGTTTAAGAGGGTTATGGTTGCATCCCTTACTGGCTCTTCTTCTCCGCCTGAGAGTAACAAATCATCTACGTACTGCAATAATTGTGTCCCATAGGCCCTGGGAACATCCTCTAATACTTGTTCTAATATTTGCCCGAACAGGTTCGGGGATTCAGTAAATCCCTGAGGGAGCACAGTCCATCGATACTGTTGCTTCCTCAGTGTGTCTGGGTTTTCCCACTCGAATGCAAAGAGGTCTCTACTTTCCTCAGCCAGGGGGCAGCTCCAAAAGGCATCTTTCAGATCTACCACACTGAACCACCTATGGTTAGGGGGTATACGTCCCATTATGGTATAAGGATTTGGGACTACCGGGTGTCGAGCCCTAACTACCCTATTCAATTCTCTTAGGTCCTGGACCAGTCGGAACGTTCCGTCAGTCTTTCTTACAGGGAGTATTGGCGTGTTGTAGGGGGACATACAGCTCTCCAATACTCCATCCTTCAGTAAGTTTTCTATAATTGGCTGCAGCCCTTTCCTTCCTTCCATTGAAATCGGATACTGTCTTACTTGTACTACTTCACTTCCTTCTCGCAAGGCTATCCTCAGAGGTGGTATTCTTAGCCCTCCCCTATTTCCCTCTCTTGCCCACACCTGTGAGACTATTCTTTCTTCATCTTCGGTCGTCAATTTATATAGTTGTACTATAATCTGTCCACCTACGGGAGCTGTGCCCATTCCTAATTGAACTTGTAAGTCCCTTCCCATCAGATTTATTCCTGCCTGGGGCACCAGGATTAAGTCTTCCATAGCCTCTCGATTTTCATATCTTACCATTACTCCTTCTATCTCGGGAGCTGTCATTACCTTTCCCCCTACTCCAGAGATTTTGACTTGCTTTTCCCCTAATCCCATTCCCTCCGGTATCCTGCTTACACTTGATCTTTCCGCCCCTGAGCCCACCATAAATACCGTGTCTTCTCCTTGGGGACCTAATTTTAAGTTTACCAAGGGTTCCCGTGTATTTCCTACACACCCCAAGGAGGGGAACCCCTGACCCCCCTATTCCTCCATCTGTGTGTATGATTGTACTTCATGCCTTATCTTTGGACATTCTCTTTTAAAGTGTCCTTCTTTGTGACAATGATAACACCGGGATGGCCCAGTGCGCCATCCCCCTGATCCTTGTTCTTTATTTCCCGGGGGACCCCAACCTTGGTCCCTCCATTCACCCCTTCCTCTTCCTCTACCTCTACCTCGTTCTTGGTCACCATAAGTGCCCAGCCTTCTGTCACCTTTGTTGTTCTTTTCTACTACCTGCTGCACTGCTTGTAACATCATTTTTGATTTTCCTTTCTGTCGTTCCTCATCTCGTCGTACGTATACCTTCTGAGCTTCTGTTAACAACTGGTTCAATGGCTTTTCATTCCAGTCGTCCAATTTCTCCAATTTCTTTCTGATATCTGGCCATGACTTGGTTACAAAATTAGCCCTTAACAACTGCTGCCCTGCTCCTGAATCAGGTTCTATCCCAGAATACTGCTGCATATTTTTCCGCAATCTCTGTAAGAACGCTGTCGGGGCCTCATCTTTCTGTTGGCTGCTCTCAAAGGCTCGTTCGAAGTTCTGTCCCTTCGGAACAGCCTCTCTAATGCCTTTAATTATGATTTCTCTAAGATCCCTCATACTTTTCCTCCCTTCCTCTGTTAGGTTGTTCCAAGTGGGTGCTGTGATAGGATATTTCGCCTCTCCCCCAACCGCATCTGCACTATCCCCGCCCACCAGATTCCTTTCCCATATTTTCATCCCCGCCTGTCTTATCATCTGCCTTTCTTCTGATGTAAATAGATTTCCCATGATCGACATTATTTCTTCCCAGGTGTATATATTTGGTCCTAAAAACAAATCCAACTGTTCGGCTAATCCCAAGGGATCCTCCAATAGACTTTTCATTTCTTTTTTAAAGCTCCGCACCTCCGAACTTGTGAGGGGCACATTCACATATCCCAGTCCGCCCACATTCCCTCCTAAAGGAACTTCTCTAAGGGGTTTCATCTGGTATGTCCGCCTTGATACTTGTTTTGGCACCAAGTTTTTTGATCTGGTCACTCGATAATTGTCAGAAAGAGGAGGGTCCTCACTCGGGCCCTGGTAGGATGCAGGGTTCGATTCCCCCACCCCAGCCTTCTCCTCAATGTCCCTGTCCCCCTCCTCTTCTTTGAAAGTTTGGGGTCCCTGGTTCTCGCCCCCCCTCACGGGAGGAGCAGATGCCTTGACCACGGGGGTTCCTTGGGTTGGTACGGAGGACGGGATGATTTGCACAGGCAGCCCCTGCGCCAATTGTGGCAGGGGTTGCGGCTGTGGGTCCATATATGGGGGGGTAGGCGCCATAGGTGACCGTCATCAGGATGACCATGGTGAGGTTCATCCTTCTTTTCTTCTGTTTTTAGTGGGTACATCCCATTGTAGGGTATCCAACACTGGGCGTAATCTATTTCTATCTGATTTAACGGTTCTTTCTTATTTACGAATATTTTCAAGGACTGTTATACCCAATCCTCATTGGATCCCAACCTTGGCCACTACACCGAACTCCCTTTTATGGGTTCCTTTGGACATTCAAAGTAACAATACTTTATCATGACTTTCTTACTTTTACCCTGAGTCCCCCCCTCACCCCATCCGTGCAACATCCGCCCCAATGGACTATCAGGCGGAATGTGCGGCTCTTCACCAGTTTGAGCCTTTTTCCCCGGGCCCTTACTTTGCCCGTTCCGGTTACCCATCCCTGTCAGACCTTTTCCCGTCCAACAGAACCCAATCGCCCGAGTAATACTTAATAGTCAATATTCTTACCCAAGTCCTGAGCACAGGAATTGCTCGATTGATTGATCCCTTTCACCGGATTCCCTCGTGTTTCCAGAGTCTCTTGTCCGAATATCACTCGCTCAAACCGCTGACGGCAAGCAAGGAGATCAGAGACTGCTGAAATCAGCAGGGTGCACCTTCCCTTCCTTTCGTGCCTCCGTCAAGCGGCCGGAGTGGCGATCCCGGACGAGCCCCCAACTTGTGAGATTATTGTTTGTGCTCACATTCACTACTCAGAGACTAAATCGTGGGAACAAGAAATGCTTTATTTGCGAGTGTGCAGAATCGGGTGCCTCTCCAAGTTGAGACACCCCGAGCAAAGGAAAAACGTCTATTTTTATACAATTCAGTATACAGTCTTTATTGATCGGACGCCTCCCCTTCTGATCCCTTCCAATCAGGGTACCGAGGTTCACAATCTTCCAACCCTCCCCTCCGTGCGTCATCAATCATTCCCTCTCCTCCCACATCATACATCGCATGTACATTTAAATTAGGTTCTTTGTCATGAGGGGCGTAAAGTTAATATTCATTTAACTTATTAAGCATGCGCAGTATCTGTTGCCCTAACCTACTTAATTGCCTTTGACCTAAAGAATAGCTTCTGTGTTGTCAGCTACATTCCTTACCTCATCTTGTTATTCTACAATGTTATCAACAGCTCTGAAGGTCTGACTGTTTGTTCGAATCACAAGGTTGGTGATTCCAACTACTCGGCCCATCACATGGTCGGTGACTTAAAATCACTCGGCCCCTCGCAATGATGGTGGTTTAATCATCTTATCCCTCACACTCTCCTCCACCCCTCCCTTACCCCCTTCCCTCCACCCCCTCACCTCCCCCTCCCTTCCCCATCACTCCCCCTCCCTTCCCACCAGCTCTCCCCCTTCCCTACCCCCACTCTCAGCCCCCCTCTCTCTCCTCCCATCTCTCTCTCCCCCACCCTCCCCCCCTCATCCACCCTCCCATTCCTCCTCCCCCCCCCCCACCTCCCTCTCCCTCTGTCTCTTGCCCTTCTGTCTCTGCCTCTCTCATTGTCTCTCCCCATTGTCTCTCTGCCCTCACTCTCTACCCCCCCCCCCTCTCCCTCTCTAGACATGCCTGCAAGTTGGTGGCTATGCGTCAGTGGATAGGGCGGTTATGGGGGTTATGGGGTAAAAGGAGCAAATTAATAATATTAATATAATATCAAGGGGGGTAGTTTGTGTGGGGGTGGTTAGCATGTGTGACCCCGCACTTCCCCCCCCCCGCAAACGCAAGTTAGGGGAACAGACCCAACGGGTCTGCACTTGGTCTAGTAAAACTGTGTGTGTGTGTGTGTGTGTGTGTGTGTGTGTGTGTTTGGTTGTGCGTGTATGTCAGATTAGATTTTCAGATTAGATTTTTGGCCTGTGATTCGTTGGTCCGCCAAAACCACATGCAAAAACTCTGAGATTTTATCCATTTCGCTAGCGATTTCACTTTTACATTTGCATACCCACTCCTCATTACATTTAGACATTTTCCTGTACACATTTTTAGATCTGTAGACAAAGAAGGGAGGGAGAGAAGGAAAGAAAGCAGGGAGGGAGGGAAGGAGAGAAGGGAGGGAGAGGCCGGCGGCGGGAGCGGATGCCGGGGTCTGGGCGGACGGGTGTGAGCTGAGGCCAATGGAAACATTGCTCCAAACCCCGGCCCGGCCCTCCCTGTATTGTTCACCATGTCTCCCCAGGGAGAGAGAGGTGTGGAGCCAGGCTGTGTGCATGAAGCACGGCGACTGGAGGGGCAGGAGCGTTGCCCCAGGACCGTGAGGAATGACCCACCTCCCCCTTCTCCATTCGCCCTCACCACCCTCCCCATCTACCCCTTTCTTCCCCCTCCACCCCTCTACTCTTTCTCCACCCCTCTCTGCCCCCTCCACTCGGTGTAGATCGACTCGAGCCGAGAGGAGATTACTCTGTCGCGGGGCCCCCTTAGGCGCGGTGCCCAATTGGGAGCAATTGGTCCAATTGGCTTTAGGCCGGCCCTGCTCCAGGATCCTGTACGACTGCAGAAGGACCCATTCCTCCTATACTCTACTCCTATTGTTAAGTAGGCCAACATGCCATTAACATTCTTCAATGCCTGCTATATCTGTATGCTTACTTCCAGTGACTGATGTACAAGGACAGATCTAATTGTACATCCGCTTTTTGACACCATTTAGATAATAATCTGCCTTCCTGTTCTTGCCATCAAGGTGGATAACCTCACATTTATCCACATTAAACTGCATCTGCCATGTATCTGCCCACTCACCCAACCTGTCCAAATCACCCTGCATCCTCATAGCATCATAGAAAATAGAAAATAGGTGCAGGAGGAGGCCATTTGGCCCATTGAGCCTGCACCAGTATTCATTGTGATCATGGCTGATCATCCACAATCAGTAACCCGTGCCTGCCATCTCCCCATATCCCTTGATTCTGATTGCCCATAGAGTAAGCTCTAAATCTGCCTTCTGCAGCAGAGAATTCCACAAATTCTCAACTCTCTGGGTGAAAAAGTTTTTTCTCATCTCAGTTTTAAATGGCCTCCCCTTTATTCTTTGACTGTGGTCCCTGGTTCTGGACTTCTTCAACATTGGGAACATTTTTCCTGCATCTAGCTTGACCAGTCCTTTTATAATTTTATACTTTTATCCTCACAGTTCACACTGCCACCCTGCATTGTGTCATGTGCAAATTTGCTAATGTGACTTTTAATCCTTTCATCTAAATCATTAATGTATATTGTAAATAGCTGCAGTCCCAGCACCGAGCTTTGTGGTACCCCACTAGTCACTGCTTGCCATTCAGAAAGGGACCCATTAATTCCTATACTTTGTTTCCTGTCTGCCAACCAATTTCTCTCCATGCCAGTCCCCTACCCCCCATACCATGTGTTCCAATTTTGTCCACTAATCTCCTATGTGGGAATTATTAAAGGCTTTCTGAAAGTCCAGGTACATTTTCCTAGTTACATCCTCAAAACATTCCAGAAGATTAGTCAAGCATGATTTCCCCTTCGTAAATGCATGCTGACTCAGACCGATCCTGTTACTGCTATCCGAATGTGTTGCTATTTCATCTTTTGTAATTGACTCCAGCATCTTCCCCAGGCTAACTGGCCTATAATTCCCTGTTTCCTCTCTCCTTCATTTCTTAAAAACTGGGATAACATTAGCTACCCTCCAATCCACAGGAACTGATCCTGAGTCTATAGAAGGAAATAGGCAACGTTTCTAAACTAAACAACCTTGTGGTTCCTCAGGTGTGCCTCTTTCTTCATCTTTAGGATCCATAATTTTAAAGAAGTCTTGGCAGATCGCTGTAGTGTATTTTGGGTACTTGGAACTGACTCAAAAGAACTCTCAGATACAGGAGTAAACTAACAAGCTTCTTTATTGCTGGACGCCACCATGAGTCTCCTCTAGCGCATGCGTCTCCTCACACAAGACATAACATATGCTCATTATATTATATACATTACACTGCTCCCCCTTTAGCTTGGAAGCGAATAACACCATTTACATTATATACATTACACTGCTCCCCCTTTAGCTTGGAGGCGAATAACACCATTTCTAGTACTTTAAATATAATTGATTAACACAGTTGCAAAATTATATTATTACAGTCATCTTACATTGCATCCTCATAACTGTAAACTGTATCTAAACTTAGCACTTATAATGGTTCATTCCACTCATCTTTCTAATCACTCTAGCTCTACCTGTATCTCTGCCTCTTCCCTTTTTAAATATCCTAATCTAATTTGCAGATTTCTTCCTGTTCTTGATATTCTGCTAAAGTTAACATTTCCTCTGTTTCTGTTCCTTATTTGTAGGTGGGATCCGACACATGACTGCAGGTTTTCGTTTTTCAGTCACTCTCTATCGCTCAATTTCTTGGCGTTACGTATTTATCTGCTCTTGGTGTATAATGACATTCTGCAATGCATAAACATTTGTCCATTGCTCAGTGAAGGAAGCTCCATGCTGGACTATACTGAAGTGTCCTAATCGCAATCGGTCCTGCATACTTTTGTCTCGACCGACAAGCCTCTCATCTTTAGACTTTTCTGTTAACAGCTTTTTGCTCATCGTCACACATTTATTTAACCGTTCCTTGCAACGTTTAAGCCTTTTCTGCTGTTCGTCTATTTGTCTTCTTAAATCACCTTTCTGGTTATTCATCAAGCAGTAGGATCTATACTGTCCTTGCAATACAGCAGTGGCTTTGATTTGCGCTCTGTATATTTCTCTTACTACATAAGCACGGTAGTGATACTGCACTACAACTGCTGTATAAATCGGTTTGAGGAAGTCTTTCCTATATCGTTTAAGTCTTTTGTATAGTTTCAGCCTTTTCTGTTGTGCGTCTATTTGTCTCCTTAGGTCTTTCCTATACCAAATCATACGGAGTATTGACTGCACTTTTACAGTAGCTCTCTTTTGCTTAACCACCATACACTTGTAGGCAGTTTGAATGGTAATAGTTGCATCCCTCATTCACTGATATTGCACAAACTGGGAATGCCCTATTTTACATGCTTTGTACCATCTCTGGATCGAAATGACTGCTTGTCGCATAGCTCTGTACCGTACCCTTAATCGGTAACCACGGTATGCAGCTTGCAGAGTGACTACAGCCGCCTTTTGCATCAAGAAATGCTTTCTAGTAACGCACATTCTTATGAATGACTTAATACAGCGTGCTGCCTAGGTTTTCTCTACCAATACTCTGGCTTTGATCCCGCAGTACAAGGCCTGAACACACACCACTGCTTCTCTCAAACTCTTATACTGTCTCACTTGGACATCTCTTATCTGGCATGCTCTGTATCGTTGCTGTACAGCAATGGCAGACCAGCGTAGTTTCTTAAAATACTGACGCTGTTTATACATCTGATAATAAGTCTGTATGACCTTGACAGATTTATGCATGCCCCGCAGTTGCCTTCGAACAAGCATTCCACGGTACGCTGCCTGAAGCAGTACAACGCTTCTGCGTACCTTCATGTAAGTTTTGCGATCACTTTCCATTTGAAGGTGTGCCCTATAATGGGTTTGTACTATTATAGCTGCCAATCTCATTGCCTTGTATTGACGGTATACTCTGTGCCTTCTAAATGCTGCTTGTATTACCATTGCTGCCTTCTGTTTGTTCCGGATCTCTCTCCGTAAATTCATACCCCTGAATGCAGCTTGAATAGCTAGGGTTGCCCTTTGGATGGCAATTTCTCTTTGCCTTTGACTTCTGCCACTTTGCATTTGCCCTTTGTCCCTTAGCACTTGACCTGTGTCATTTTGCACTTGACTTGTGTCCCTTTGCACTTGACTTGTGTCCCTTTGCACTTGACCTTTGTCCTTTTGCACTTGACCTTTGTCCTTTTGCACTTGACCTTTGTCCTTTTGCACTTGACATTTGTCCTTTTGCATTTGACCTTTGTCCTTTTGCACTTGACCTTTGTCCTTTTGCATTTGACCTTTGTCCTTTTGCATTTGACCTTTGTCCTTTTGCATTTGACCTTTGTCCTTTTGCACTTGACCTTTGTCCTTTTGCATTTGACCTTTGTCCTTTTGCACTTGACCTTTGTCCTTTTGCACTTGACCTTTGTCCTTTTGCACTTGACCTTGGTCCTTTGAGAGACTCTCTGCCCCCTTTAGTTCAGGTTCCTTGCCTCTGGATGCCCTTGGAGGTTTTGGCGAGAAATGAGCCATTAAAGCCTCCTTACACTCCTCATACATTTTATCTGTGGGCTTTGCTGGCAGCAGTAACATACGTAAGGTTTGATAACCCTCTCTTCCTAAGCCTAATATGAACCATGCCCTCTTCTTCTCCTCTGCAGCAATATCATTGGAAATGAAACAAGCCTCCAAGACTTTGGTCCATTTCTCAAAATTACACCCAGAATCTAACTGGGGCACGTTTCTAACAATTTGAAAAGCTATGCTACCTGTTGCTATTCAGGTGCACTATCTTCTTTTCTCTCACTGTGTATTCTGCACTAGACTTAATCCTTCTACACACTAAGAAGTGATCCAGCCCACTGACTATTACTAGACATTTAGAACATTTTAACCATATTCCTGCTATGCACACAGATTTACTATTAATAACAGTGACCAATGCATTACATCCAAACAGTCCCGCATTTATTGTGAAGGAATAGTGAACAACGCATTACATTAAACAGTCCTGCTTTTACTTTGAAGAATTTCACCGGTCCAGCTTGTCGGCCTATGGACTCCAGTGCCTTCTCGACCTCTCGAGCTGTCCCCACCGGTACTTTTGCTGCTGGCCTCGCCAGACCTCCACTTTTGCTGCTTTTGCTGGCTCCTCCGGGCTTCACCGTTACTTTTGCTGCCGTTGGCTCGCTGCCAAGTCGACTACTGCTGCTCTGCTGACTTGCCTGCCCGCTGTCTCCACAGCCCTCCCGGCTGCTACTGGACCCGCTGCTCGGCTCGTCGCTGGCTCCGTGGACACCCTGCGGAAGGTGTGTCGCTGCTAGTTATTGCTGCTAGTCCCCGCTGTTCCAAGCATCAGGACTGTGCCCCGCCGTCGGGGGCTGGCTAAGCGCTGTGTCCCGCTTCTCTCGCGCGGACCCGCTTCTCCCTCGACCGGCTTTCTCCACTTTCTGCTCACGACCGGGCTGACTCTAATTCCGACCGGGCTGAAGTACTTGAGTGCTGTGTCCTGCCTCTCTCGTGAGGACCCACTCTTTGCTCGGGGCCGGACTTCCTCTCACGTCCGCCCCCTCGGCCGGTCCGCTTCTCTTGCGCAGCCGGACCCTCTTTTCTGCTCACGGTCGGGCTGACTCTGCTCCCGACTGGGCTTTCTCTGCTCACGGCCGTCTCTTGCGACCAGGCTTTCTTGCATGACCGGACCGCTTCTCTCGCTGCCAGTTTAAAAAAAAAAATTTACTCTGCTGGACCGCTTCTCACACGGCTGGCTTTCTCCCTCGACTGGGCTGACTCTTCTCCCAGCCGGGCTGAACCCGTTTCGTCAGTGGCTTCACTGGACCTGTCCGTGACCTACCCGGTACTAGGCCCTCACTCGACGTCGTTGGCGGCTCCTGGGCCTGGCTGTGGGCTGCACAGCCCTGGAAAACGTCCGAAGTCGATGGCGGCTACTGGGTCTCTTCTGCCCCTTTGCCTTGGCTACACAGCCCTGGAAAATGTTCCAGGTAAGTTGACACCATCGCTGTCCTGCTGGTTAGGCTTCCAGCTTTCGGCTGCTTTCTTCGGTGACACTTACTTACTGCCCCACCTGTTTTCCTTGCTTCCTGTTCCGACCTTTCTTTTCTTTGGCGCCAATTCAAAACCATTTGGCTCCAAATCTTTTGGCTTGGTGCCATTCCACTTTGTTTCCAAACACAACCTTTTTTTTTCTGACAGTCCTTCTTCTTTCCTTTTCAAGATTCAAGATTATTTAATGACCACACAGTCAAGCTGGTGGAATTCATATTCAGTACAGGATGTTACACAATAAGCTGATTCCCGTCAAACATAACATAAAACACAAACAACATACAGTATACAGTACATGCATGAGGTGGCTTTGTGATATTATCATAGCGTGTTCAGAGTTCGAATTGCATATGGATAGAAACTGTTTTTAAATCGTGATGTTTTGGCAGGCAGTGAGCTGTAGCGCCTCCCTGAGGGCAGCAGGTGGAAGTTGTGGTGAGCTGGGTGGGAGGGATCAGAAATGATTTTCTTCACCCTTGACACGGACCGTTTGAGATTGAGTGATTCTATTGATGGGAGGGGAGTGCTGATGATTTTGGATGCTTTGTTGACAATGCGCTGTGGTTTATTATGGGAGTGAGTGTCTAAACTGCTGTACCAAACTGTTATTGATGAAGTGATCGGGTCCGGTGACCCGCGCCACTCCACCCCCCTCCAGCAACCCACAGCCATCGCCTTACCTGGAGCCTGGACTCTGCACTGGGCCTGGAGCCTCCACGCTGCTTACTCCCACTCTCCTGGACTTAACTCCACCGGGTCCTAGCGCCCGTCTGCCCAGCCTTGCTAACCTCAGTGGCTGCTCCACTGACCCTCCCCCATCCCCCCCCCAACCATGTCACCCCCGCTCTTCCCCACCCACATTACAGCCCTCTCTCCCCCCCACCCCCTGACCACCCACCACTCCTCCAACACCCACAACCCCCCCCCCCCCCCCACACATCGCCCCGTCCCCAGTCTACCCACCTGCCTTCCTCTGGCCCCAACTCCCACCCCTGCCGGGCATTCACCATCCCCCCCGACCTCCCCCTCTCCCCACCCAACGGTCTGTCCTCAGCAGAGGTCTTACCTTTGTCCCCCTCCGTCCCCATCTCAATGAGTTCCGCGCCCACCATGACTTGGAGCGCTTCTACCGTCGTCTCCGCCTCACAGCGCACTTCCATGGGAGGGAGTCCTCGCCCCCCAATGATGACCCCTTTTCCCGTCTCCAACGCACCCCCTCCTCGTGGAACCCCCCTCATAAAGTCCCGGCTCTGGAACTCTTCATTCAGAACTGCCGCCGCGACGTCAACCGCCTCAACTTCTCCACACCCCTGTCTCACTCTAATCTTTCCCCCTCTGAACGCACTGCCATTGAATCACTCCGCAAAAACCCAGATTGGGTCATCAAACCAGCCGACAAGGGAGGTGCCGTGGTAGTCTGGCGCGTCGATCTCTACAAAGCTGAGGCCACGCGCCAACTATCGGACACCTCCTCCTACTTACCCTTGGACCATGACCCCACTGACGAGCACCAGGCCACCATTTCTAGCACCATCACCGACTTCATCAATTCCCACGCCCTGCCTGACCAAGCTTCCAACCTCATCGTTCCCCAGCCCCGCACGGCCCGTTTTTACCTTCTCCCCAAAATCCACAAACCCGGCTCTCCCGGGAGACCCATTGTCTCTGCGTGTTCGTGCCCCACCGAACTCATCTCCACATACCTTGACTCCATCCTATCCCCCTTGGTCAAATCCCTCCCCACCTATGTTCTAGACACCTCAGACACTCTCCGCCGCCTCCACGCATTCCACTCTCTGGGCCCTCACCCCCTCATCTTCACCATGGATGTCCGGTCACTCTACACCTCCATCCCCCACCAGGATGGCCTTGGAGCCCTCCGGTTCTTCCTCGACCAGAGGAGCAACCTATACCCAGTCACTGACACTCTCCTCCGCTTAGCGGAGTTGGTCCTCACCCTCAACAACTTTACATTTGACTCCTCCCATTTCCTCCAAACACAAGGCGTAGCTATGGGCACACGCATGGGCCCCAGCTACGCCTGCCTCTTTGTCGGGTACGTTGAACAATCCTTGTTCGAGACGTACCAGGGCCCCATCCCCGACCTCTACCTCCGTTACATTGACGACTGCTTTGGTGCCACCTCCTGCACCTACACACAACTGACTGACTTCATCCACTTTACCACCAACTTCCATCCGGCACTCCAATACACCTGGACGATTTCCGACACTTCCCTACCATTCCTTGACCTCACCATCTCCATCGCAGGGGACAGACTCCTGACCGACATACATTACAAACCCACTGACTCACATGGCTATCTGGACTACACGTCTTCCCACCCTGCCCCCTGTAAAGACTCCATCCCCTACTCCCAATTCCTCCGCCTACGCCGCATCTGTTCCCAGGATGAGACATTCCATACCAGGGCATCGGAAATGTCCTCGTTCTTCAGGGAACGGGGATTCCCCTCCGCCACCATAGATGAGGCTCATACCAGGGTCTCATCCATACCCCATAACACTGCTCTCTCTCCCCATCCCCGCACTCGCAACAAGGGCAGAGTCCCTCTGGTCCTCACCTTTCACCCCACAAGCCGGCAAATACAACACATAATCCTCCGTCATTTCCGCCACCTCCAACGTGACCCCACCACTCGCCACATCTTCCCATCTCCCCCCATGTCTGCCTTCCGCAAAGACTGCTCCCTCCGCAACTCCCTCGTCAATTCTTCCCTTCCCTCCCGCACCACCCCCTCCCCGGGCACTTTCCGTTGCAACCGCAAGAAATGCAACACCTGTTCCTTCACCTCCCCCCTCGACTCCATTCAAGGTCCCAAGCAGTCGTTCCAGGTGCGACAAAGGTTCACCTGTATCTCCTCCAACCTCATCTACTGCATCCGCTGCTCTAGATGTCAGCTGATTTACATCGGGGAGACCAAGCGTAGGTTGGGCGATCGTTTCGCCGAACACCTCCGCTCAGTCCGCAATAACCTACCTGAACTCCCGGTGGCTCAGCACTTCAACTCCCCCTCCCATTCCCAATCCGACCTCTCTGTCCTGGGTCTCCTCCATTGCCAGAGTGAGCAACAGCGGAAATTGGAGGAACAGCACCTCATATTCCGTCTGGGGACCTTGCGTCCGTATGGCATTAACATTGAATTCTCCCAATTTTGCTAGCCCTTGCTGTCTCCTCCCCTTCCTTAACCCTCTAGCTGTCTCCTCCCACCCTCCCATCCGCCCGCCCTCGGGCTCCTCCTCCTCCTCCCCTTTTCCTTCTTTCTCCCCCCCCCCCCCACCCCCCATCAGTCTGAAGAAGGGTTTCGGCCCGAAACGTCGCCTATTTCCTTCGCTCCATAGATGCTGCTGCACCCGCTGAGTTTCCCCAGCAATTTTATGTACCTTTGATGAAGTGAGCATGCTTTGGATGATGGCTGTGTAAAATCGGATTAGGAGATGTTTCCTCACTCTGAACTTCTTGAGCTGACGGAGAAAGAAGAGTCTTTGGTTGGCTTTTTTATAAATGTGATCTGGTTGACTGTGTCTTCTACTGACCTGTTGGCTCTATATGCGAATTGATATGGGTCCATGTTGGAGGAAGTGCTGGTTTTGAGGTGAGCGAGAATGATGCGCACAAATGACTTCATGGCCAAGAATGTAAGGGCAATCGGTCTGTAGTCATTGAGGCAGGGTGTTGTGTTAGACTTGGGCACAGGAATGATGGTGGATTGTTTGAAGCACTGGGGCACTGAACATTGGCAGATGGAGGTATTGAAGATGTTGGTGAAGACAGGGGCCAGTTCTGCAGCAGAATGATGGAGCACTGCTGGGCTGATGTTGTCTGGGCCTGCTGATTTATTTTTCTTCTGTCTCCTGAAGGTAGTCCTCACCTCGGCCTCCTGGATGTGGAATGGAGGGGGAGGAAGAGGAGAGGGGGACGATGGTGGAGGGACTGGAGACTGTTCAAACCTGCCATAGAAAATGTTCAGTTTGTCTGGGAGTTGATGATCATTCTGTTCTTTTATCCTCTTCGTGATGTTGTTGTGTGTTTTGGTGTAACTAACAATTCACCTAAAACTTATACAAAGACTATTCAGCTTGAGGAATTTGATAAAAAGAAAACAACTCAGTCTAAAATGAGTAACAATCCGAAGGACGACATCTTGCCACGTAGACACAACATAGAGATAGCCTTACAAAACTCGCCGAATTGTACAGCTGATGTTTTAAATGCAGTCCTAGGCATAGAGGGATCTGCAGGCCTCTCTTGTCCAGCTCGCAAACAACTGCGACACAACTCCGTATCTACAGTTCAAACTGTTAAACAATCCTGTGTGTTGCAAAACAGTCCTGCGGGTGAGCTCACAAACTCTATCCCATCCTCGTCGCCAATTGTAGTGTATTTTGGGTACTTGGAACTGACTCAAAAGAACTCTCAGATACAGGAGTAAACTAGCAAGCTTCTTTATTGCTGGACGCCACCATGAGTCTCCTCTAGCGCATGCGTCCCCTCACACAAGACATAACATATGCTAATTATATTATATACATTACAATCGCCAAGTCTTTAAATTAAATGAACAGTCTTCTGCTAGTGTTTTGTCAACATTTTCATCAGAACCATAACAAACGGATATTGTAGAGAACATCTCTCCAACATCCACAGGCTGAAAGATGATGATAATTCACAAGGAATGTGTGTTTATGAAAAGATTCAAAACAATCCAAGGTCAGTCTTGTTTCTCCAGAAAGATTGGATAAAACACCTTCTGGATCTTCTTAAAGAAGCCGTTTAATATAAAGCTTTGCAGCTTCAAATTCAAAGAATAACAATAGATATTTACTCACAATTCCTGTGATATTGTCTTCAGATCAGACTTGATGCTGTCGATAGACTTCAAGGCCTTCTCTGGCCGAGATCTATTTTCTTCAGTTCCTCGACTGGAGCCGGAATTCTGGCCAAAACCTCTGCGAGATCTTAGCCAAATCTTCTGTCCCAATCTCTGGGACTGGTATTCACCCCTGTGATGGAGGTCTCCTTCGACTTAATGTAGCGGCAGATTTTTATATAATTCAAGACATTACTCCCTCTAGCCGCTAAATGGACAGCATGGTTGAGGGGAATACGCATGCGAGCTCACCATCAGAGACCTTCAGAGCCTCTTCACAAATAAGTCTTCCAAAACACAGTCTTTTGAAAAGTAAATTCTTTACTGTTGATGAAAAACATTAAGTTACATCCAAACATCTTCCGACTCGTTAATATAATCTTCATTGAGCTCCAGCTTATCACATTAAACGTAGGAAAACTCCTCGTGTCTCCATTACACTTCGCATGGTTGAAGGGTAAACCTTCTCCATGCTGGTTCCAAACTAAACTAAAAACTAAGTTTCTATGCAAGATACTTAGCCCCAAACATGCCCTAAAATACATCATAAATCCCACCCACAATATAACGGGAAGTCTAAAATTTAAAGACACATGCCATCATTAATGTCACGCAAAACAAGCCAAATGGCCACTCCACACTTTTAGACATACTAATAAAAAGGACACCAGGACATAAATCACCATGAACTATGATTCAACTAAATTAAATTTCTGTATGTAGTTGGACAATACAACTGAGAAAAATGTTCAATTAATGATCCACTTCCAACAATGATTTTCTTTTCATTGTTGGAATTCATAAAATTCCAGACATGTGCTCCATACGTTGCTGAGAAGGTCCGCTCTATATCCTTCTTTTTCCAAGGAGTATAGTACCTCTTCCAAGCTAAATATGGGATTGGGTAGAACCGATTTGTGATCCATAAAGAGATGCCGTTGCATTCTTTGCCAATGAAGGGAGCTAGATTATCCGTCTGACACCATCTCTTCAGCACACGGTTAATCAGTTCAGGGCCTTGATGACCCCAAATATGTCCAATGTAATTGGCCACAAAATCTTCCATGAAATTCCATAAAACAGGATGGTGCCTATGTGAGAAACCTATTGCCCCATTACTGACAGTTCCAGCATGCTCAGGGCATGTAAAGTTAGCAAACGGCATTGGCCTCATTGATATAATGTCAGTATCCAGGTAGATGCCCCCATATTTCCACAGCAGTGCTAATCTGCAGCCATCAGCAAACACATGGGTCCAATACCTCTCCTTTTTTGGGTTTACCTGTGGGATAATGGACAAAAAAAAGTTCAATTCATTATCTTAATTTCCATTCTTTCTGAACATGCAGTCGTTCTTTCTGCAGTCTTTTTGTCTCTTCCTCGTGACACAATCCTTTATCAGTCAAATAATTGAATATAGAAGTTGGGATGTTATGTACAATTGTACAAGTTATTGGTGGCAACCCTCTTAGTGTATTGTGTTCTTTCCTTAGGACTTTATTCCTTGGACAACAGGAGACTGGGGGATAATCTCATAGAGGTATGTAAAATCAGTGGAATAGATAGGGTGAATGAACATAGTCTGAAAATGTATGAAAAGAGGCATAAGTTATGGCAGAAGATTTAATAGGAACCCGGGACTCAATCTTTTCAAACAGTGGGTGTTGGCTACATGGAACGAGCTGCCAAAGGAACTAGTTGAGGCAGCTACAATAACAGCATTTCAAAGTCAGACACAAAATGCTGGAGTAACTCAGCGGGACAGGCAGCATCTCTGGAGAGAAGGAATGGGTGACGTTTCGGGTCGAGAACCTTCTTCAAACTCAAAGACATTGTTCAGGCACATGAACAGGAAAGGTTTAGAGAGATACGGGGTGTGATAATGGAAGAAATTATGTGGGAGTGAATGGGAGCATGTTATATAAAATGTTTCCATGTCGTATCTCCATCTGCACTGCGGCCGAACATCGTGGAGTTGGCTGCCTCTTGTTTGGGAGTTCTGGAGCTACAAAACAGCGTAGCTTGTGGACTCTAACATCTTGTAGCGGGCGATCCCTTTGCCAGGGGTCGGCCTTTGGTGTTCCAACCTGTGGGAGCTGCGGACTTTAACATCGTGAAATTCGCGGTCCCTGGTTAGGGACCGATTTTGGAAACTCCAAACCGCAGGAGTTTCGACCGTCCCGTTGCGGGAGCTTAGACCGTGCCGCCGTGGGAGCTCAATCGCTCTCGACAGCCTATCCAACCTCTCCATATAACTCAAAACCTCTAGAACTGATAACTTCCTTAAAAATCTTCTTTGCACCCTTTGCAGTTTGTTATTTTGACTGAAAGAATCCAATCCAGACAGCATAGTGGTCATTAATATCTATTTTAAACAATGAATATTGCGGCAGCAAACATTAAAACATCTACTGTATCAATTCATGTTTTATAGATGCCCAACCAGTAAACATTCACTGACTTATTTGGCAGAAAATCCCAAAGTTTCACCACACCACCCTCTGATCTTTCATCCTCAGGCAATCCTACCTCCACGCCTCCACCCTCAATGTGCACAGCTGATATTTACCGCCGCCCGAAGATTTACATGCAGGACTTGCTACCACAACATCTCTGATGTTGGGGTGAGCTGAGTCAAACAAAGAGAGGGTAAAGTTCCTCTTCAATTTTATCCTGAATGTCCAGTCCTTTTTGGAGTTAGTCATCTCCTTTATATAGACACATAGTCAAGGGAAGCGTCATCTCAGTATTTACCCTGTCAAGCACCTTACGAATATTGGACATTTTAGGGAGATAGCTTTCTCATCTCATGTGAGCACTGGCCCAAGATGTTCAATTTCAGTTAGACAACACACTTGCCATGCAAGGAATCAATCTGGTGCAACGTTACTGCACTCCATTTAGTGTGTTCATTCTTCATCATTCAGGGAGACCAGACTTTCTTACTCCCAGAAAGAAAATAGTCAATGCACACTCTTCCTATTATGTACATGTCCAAATGTCTTTTAAGTGCTGTCAGAAGCTGCCTCAAGCACTTCCTCCAGCTCATTCCATAGACAGACCATTCACTGTGTGGAAAATCAGGCATCATGATCCTATTGTGTGCATTCACCTGATCCATGTCCCTAACAACATTAGACATGTCTATAAGATCACCCCTCAGTCTCCTTAGCTTCAAGAACAAATTCCTACCCTGTCCAACCTCTTCCTATAATTTAGTCCTTGTTTCCTGGTTGATATCATGGTAAAGCTTTTTTTCACTCAATCAAACTTAATGGAATCTTTCCTGGGTGATCAAAACAAACACAAAACTCCAGGTGGGGCCTCACCAACTTCTTGTGCAACTGCAGCATCATCAACATCCTATACCTAATGCATTCACTGACGTACGCCAGCATGTCTCATTGTTAGCACCTCCCCACAGCCAAAAATGGATCATTGGGAACTCCACTTTTGCTTCGTCATTGGTGCCGCCTTAGATTTGTTTTAAACCTTTTCATACTCCTAATTACTCTTTCCCCGACTCTGATGTCTGCCTGACCCGCTGAGTTACTCCAGCATTTTGTGTCTATCTTTATGTCTACAGCATTCTTCACCACCCTGTCCACCTATGATGTTACTTTCAGTGAATTATGTACTTGTACTCCTAGCTCCCTCTATTCTACAGCCTTCCCCATGGCCCTAAAATTCACTGTGAATGTCCTACTCTGGTTTGACGACCCAAAATGTAACACATCACACTTTCTTCTTATTGGTTACCTTTTGATACCAAATTTTCAATGAAGTATCTTCAAACAGTTCGGTAGCGTTTAAAGGTAGAAGAACAACATTCTTCATTGAGGAGAGCAACGGGATGAGTCTGTACTTAGGCTCTGGATATTGGCTCAAGTTGCCACTGAACCCCTTCATGAAGAAATAGATTGGTTTATCTGGGTTTTGACGAGCAGCAGACTCCACTGAGCACATCACCAATGGCTTCAGCTCCACATTGTCTGTTGTTTCCACAAACATAATCCCAGGATTCAGGAATGGACGAGGATCATCCAGGGTAGCTTCATCTTCCACTTGTGACATTGCTACCATGTGCTTTTGAAAATGTTGTTGTGTTTTCATATGCCAACATACATATAGCAGAACACTAGTTCCAATTATGAATATAGCGATAAATATGTGATGAATGGGAAGCATGGTGTGGCAATGAGGTGTTTCTCCAAAGGATCCTGTGAATTAATAAATCAAAAAGTATTATTCCCTGAGCGTGAATGAGTATTGTTCCCACAGTGTGGGGAAGCCTACATTTTTTTCATAGCTTTGGACAGGCGCATGCTGAGAAATCTGAAACAGTGTGCCAGTGGAATCTAGGAGTAAAATAGGTCCTGATGGCTATATCGGGAGAGATTCATTACTGACAACAACAGCTGATATCAATGTTGGGAACCCTGTTGGGGATTAACAGCACCTGGCCGACCATCCAGAATTTAATACTTCTGCCTCACCCTCTCTTTGTTTGACTCAGCTCACCCCAACATCAGAGATGTTGTGGTAGCAAGTCCTGCATGTAAATCTTCGGGCGGCGGTAAATATCAGCTGTGCACATTGAGGGTGGAGGCGTGGAGGTAGGATTGCCTGAGGATGAAAGATCAGTGATAAAGGCATTCGATTTTTGGATGGAGGGAGGGATGAGGTATTTTTTTGATAGCTGGCATTGAAACAATACAGTTCCTTGTCTGAAGACGGTTCTCGACCTGAAACGTCTCCCATTCCTTCTCTGCAGAAATACTGCCTGTCCCCCTGAGTTACTCCAGCATTTTGTGTCTACCTTAAATGAAAAACAATGCTGGAAGTAATTTTAATAGGGCAGGCAGCAACATTTTCAGTTAATAACATTTCATCAGATTCTCCACTCCCTTGTCAGACAGGTTTGTGAGCTTTAATTCTGTCAGAGCATTAATCTTGTTGCTGAAGGGTGGAGGCCTGTGACGAGTGTGTGCCTCATGGATCAGGACTGGGCCCATGGCTGTGAACCTATGAGGTGGTTGTATTTTGGGAAGTTAAACCTGGCCAGGAATTTCACAGTGAACGATAATGTATTTTTGTTATGATGTCAAGCAGAGGGAGTCTAGGAATACCAACACATAGTTCACTGAAAGTCTTCCAGGTGAAATAGTTAAGGCAAATTCAATTAGAACATATAAAATACATTTGAACAGGCACATCAGGTTGGGAGAAGCACTCGTGCTTCACATTCATAAGGGAACTGTGCAGGAAGAATATCCATGACCTCACTGGATTTGCCAATGGTCCAAAAATCTGAATCCTTCCCCCCTGCACCAGCTCCACAGCTGCACGATCACCTGTCCTGTCTTTAGGAGCCAGAAACAAGATGTCATGTATTCCAATGGTGGTGAGTAACATATGACACACTGTTCAGAGGCACAGCAATCTGAAATAGAAAATGGTCAACAATCACAGCAGGATCCAGGAATGGCTAGAATGATTCCCCTCTGAGGAAAAACGCAGGATCGGGAAATAAAGGCTAGTGTAGAGAGGAACAGAGAGATTGGAGATGTGGTGTGGTACAGTTACATCACGCTATCGGAAGGCAGTCGTGGGTTGATGGGGGGGGGGGGGGGGGGGGGGGGGCGTGCCTTTATTTACATTAGTCCTGTCCCATATATTCTTCCAAGCTCCAAAGATTTTGTTTGGAATTATAAGAGAAAGAGAAAATGATCAGAACATTCTATCCCTCCTTTGCCATGGAACTTAGTGCTGATCACATGGCACCAATGAAGTGTAACTTCTCTTCTACACCCCGTCTTAAAATTGCATGTCTAATGTTTAGTTGAAAACCAACTCCAAAGAAATTAAATTAAAAAAAAAATTAAAACACAGATACATCAAAACAGAGATACATACAAACCTCTATTCATTTAGTGCCTTCACAAATAACAGAAAAACTTTGAAATAAAAATTTTCACAGTGAAAACCTCCAACACATGTTTGTATGTATCTCTGTTTTGATGTATCTGTGTTTTAATTTTTTTTAAATTTAATTTCTTTGGAGTTGGTTTGCGAGAGACCATGGACACACAGCATTTGGAGAAACTGGAGTTTAGGGTATTTTTAAATTGTGAATTTGAATCTGGTATTTTGGAAGACTGGGGTAAAAAAGTTTATCCTTTATGATTCCATTTTATTAACCTTAATTCCTTCAATTCTCATATTCCTTTAAGATTCAGTATTTATGTCCTCACTTTCAAGCCTACATTCTCAGAGCATTCTCTCTTAAGTTTTAAATCACCAAGACGTGCCTTCATTTACATTAGTCCTGTCCCATATATTCTTCCAAGCTCCAAAGATTTTGTTTGGAATTATAAGAGAAAGAGAAAATGTTCAGAACATTCTATCCCTCCTTTGCCATGGAACTTGTGCTGATCACATGGCACCAATGAAGTGTAACTTCTCTTCTACACCCCATCTTAAAATTGTGCTTGACATCTGGGTCATTAAAGCATTCATATCCATAATCATCCTGATGGAAAGAAAAAGATCTAAAAAGCTCATGTTTTAACTTGGCTTCAGCAGAACAGTATTTGTTACATTCAAGTTCATATTTGGTAGTAAAACCAGTCAGCGACCATAAATTCCCATAGAGCAAAAATGAAAGATGTCGAAACATTGAAATCTTATGCATAATGCAATTAGGCAAAATATACTTTAAAAGGAAACAATTCATGCAGAATATTGTATACAAATAGTGATATAATATTGCATGTCTAATGTTTAGTTGAAATTCTAGCTTGACACATATCAGATAGGCAAAATGCTGGAGTCACTCAGCAGGTTAGGCAGCATCTCTGGAGAACGTTGCTAAGTGACATTTTGGGTGGGGACCCTTCTTCACAATACACTTAGTGTTCCTTTGGATAAATTGCTTTGATGCAATCATACTTTTCTTGCAGAAAATTTTAATCACACTGGAGAACAGCACGAGTGTCGAGTGTGGACTGCAAATGATACAAGGGGGTCAAAACAAAACAAAAGGGGGAAGGCTGTAGGCGTGCAAGATATATAAATGACAGAAGACAAACTGGTTATTAAAATTATAGTGTGGGAAGGAACAGCAGATGTTGGTTTAAACTGAAGATAAACACAAAATTCTGGAGTAACGCAACGGGACAGGCAGCATCTCTGTAGAAGTAATGGGTGAGGTTTCGGGTCGAGATGCCTCTTTAAACCCTTCCTCAGACGAACCATTCTTCAGACTCTGAAAAAGGGTCTTGAGCCAAAACGTCACCCATTCCTTCCCTCCAGAGTTGCTGCATGTCCCACTGAGTTACTCCAGCATTTTATATCTATCTTCCATGAAAATGATAGCACAGATACGAATTTTGTTAATTGATTTTCTCGGTTGGTTGGCGAAATCAAGAATACAGGATAAGGCATTCATAAACTGTAAAGGCATGTTGCAAGCAGAAGAGAGACACAAAATGCTGGAATAACTCAGTGGGTCAGGTAACATTGCCGAGAAAAGAAATAGATGATATTTTGGGTCGAAACCCTTCTTCAGACTGAGAGTCAGGGGAGAGGGAAACGAGGTATATAAAGGTACAGAATAAATCGAGCCGGCACTGATAACCCAGGGATAACAAAGGGATATGAACAGTGAAACTAGCAGGACAACTCGGGTGGGAGAGGGATGGAGATAGAGGGAATTCAAGGATCACTTGAAATTAGAAAAAATATTGATATTCATACCGCTGGGTTGTAAGCTGCCCAAGAGAAACCAGAAATGCTTTTCCTCCAATTTGCATGTGACCTCACTCTGACAGTGGAGGAGGCCCAAGAGAGAAAACTAAGTATGGAATTGGAGAGTAAAATAACCATATAACCATATAACAATTACAGCACGGAAACAGGCCATCTCGACCCTTCTAGTCCGTGCCAAACACATAATCTCCCCTAGTCCCATATACCTGCGCTCAGACCATAACCCTCCATTCCTTTCCCATCCATATAACTATCCAATTTATTTTTAAATGATAAAAACGAACCTGCCTCCACCACCTTCACTGGAAGCTCATTCCACACAGCTACCACTCTCTGAGTAAAGAAGTTCCCCCTCATGTTACCCCTAAACTTCAGTCCCTTAATTCTCAAGTCCTATAATAATAATAAAAATGATTGGCAACTGGAGGATTTCTAGACATTCCATTGTTATATTTTTCCATAGATCACTTTCCATTTGAAGATATCACCATAACCCGAAAACATGGGGAATAAAACATGTTTTTCCAAGATAAGAAGCAAAGTACAGTATAATTCCAAACTAAATATGTTTAAGAGCTTTGTTACTTACCTGTTTTAAACTGGCAGTGTCAGTGAAAGTGTTTCGTGAGACTGTCCTCAGTCGTTTAATTAGGCATTTGATATCTTGAGTTTATATTTGCGTAACATTATTTATGAATAATAGGTGTGCCCAAAGAGAGATTTGATCATTTATGGGTGTGACACAAAGAGCAGTTTGATGGAAAACATACAGTAGCGTGTCAAAGAATATATCACATGATATATTTGTGATTGGGGTAGGGAACTGCCAATAACTGTATAATGTGATCATTATGTGTAATTGGTTTATAGGGGTTGCCTCCCCAAAGTAATGTCACGCCCTTAGTTTGGAAGGATATAATAATAATAATAATAATAATAATAATAATAATAATAATAAATTTTATTTATGGGCGCCTTTCAAGAGTTTCAAGGACACCTTACAAAAATTTAGCAGGTAGAGGAAAAACATGTAAGGGGAATGAAATAAATAGTAGAGACATGACTAATACACAAAGTAAAGACAGAATACAATTCAAAACACAATATGAGGCAATTAATGCACAGATGAAAAGGGAGGGGGACGTGGGGCTAAGGATAGGCAGAGGTGAAGAGATGGGTCTTGAGGCGGGACTGGAAGATGGTGAGGGACACGGAATTGCGGATCAGTTGGGGGAGGGAGTTCCAGAGCCTGGGAGCTGCCCTGGAGAAGGCTCTGTCCCCAAAACTGCGGAGGTTGGACTTGTGGATGGAGAGGAGAGGGTTGGTAATTCTTTGGGGTGTGTCGGTTGATTGTGACTTCTGTTCTGTTTGCACGAGATCTTGTTGTCTTGCGTGAGGGGATCGGCATCCGGCCCTGCAATTTGTTCTTCAATAAAGTAAGGTTTTGGACCAGAGTTTGACTTAGTGTTTGACTAAACCAGACTGAAGGGATAAGTCTAGAATCGTAATTTACACTCTGATCTTGTTATCTTCCGGTTTGGCAGTCATTCTATTCTTCCGGGTTGCCCCAGCTGCAGGATGCTCCCCCACCCCCCGCCAGCCCCTGCCTGAGGCCATCCCCATCCCCAGCTGCAGGATGCTCCCCACCGGTCCCCGCCTGAAGTGACAGGTCACGGCCATGGCAGCAGTAGGCCACGACAGCGATGGGCCATGGCAGCGGCAGCAGTAGGCCACAACAGCGATGGGCCATGGCAGCAGCAGACCACGGCAGGGGTAGGCAGCCGTAGGCCAGGGCAGGGGTACGCCAGGGCAGGGGTAGGCCAGAACAGCGCTCCCCCCCCACCATCCCCTGACAGGCCCCGCCTGAAGCCGTCCTCCTTCCCTGACTGCAGGACGATCCCCCCCCCCCCCCAACTGGCCCCCGACAACCCCCGCCTGAAGCCATCCCCCTCCCCCGGCTGCAGGACGCTCTCCCGATCGCCCCCACCTGCAGCTGGAATACCGGGAAAAACATTTATCACCAATTTGATCCTCTCCAAAGTTAGAGGTCAAGACGATGTGGCTATTGCTGTGCGTCCTCTGGGATAGCAGCTAAATTAATGCCTGGTGGAAGAACTGCACATTCTCAATTGAAGATTCCCATCCAAGTGACCGAGGATACATTCTGCAACATTGAGAAGAACTCTCACATGGCACATTTGATGAGGCAAGTGAAACTCATTGTTTGGGATGAATGCCCAATGATCAGGAGGGAGAGCTTTGAAGCAGTGGACAGAACTCTTCAAGATGCATGCACCAACACTTAACCTTTTGGCGGCATTCTTACCATTTGTTGTGGCGATTTTTGACAACTCCTTCCTGTAGTGAAAAGGAGAAATGATGCTGATGGTGAAAATTCCTGCATCAAGAAATCCTACTTCTGGAAACATGGATGCATTGGTGATCATTTTCCAATATTCTCTCAACTCTGGATCAGTTCCTGTGCACTGGAGAGCAGCCAACTTGAATTTGAATTTGAACAGGAAGTCAGATTATTATATGAATGATGTCAGATTAGGAAATGGAGAACCTGGGTGTACTTGTACACCAGTCACTGAAAGTAAGCATGCAGGTATCACAGGCAATCATGAAAGCTAATGGAATGTTGGCCTACATTGCGAAAGGATTTTATAGGAGCCAGGCCACGATGCAACCAGTCAGAATGCTCTCTACCGTGCACCTGTAGAAGTTTAAGAGAATCTTCTTCGACATGCCGAATCACCATAATCTTCTCAGGAAGTAGAGTCGCTGATGTGCCTTCTTTATAATTGCATCGGTGTGCTGGGTCCAGGAAAGAACTTCAGAAATATGCACGCTCAGGAATTTGAAGTTTTTGACCCTCTCCACCATTGTCCCATTGATGTGAACAGGATTGTGGGTCCTCATCCTTCCCCTACCAAAGTCCACAATCAGTTCCTTGGTCTTACTGATGTTGAGAGCCAGATTGTTGTGCCGGCACCATTTGGTCAGTCGGTCGATCTCAATTCTATACTCTGACTCATCCTCATCTGTGATTCGTCCAACAACAGTAGTGTCGTCGGTGAACTTGGTGATGGAGTTCGCACTATGTCAGGCTACGCAGTCATGGGTATAGTGTGAGTAAAGCAGGGGGCTGAGCACGCAGCCTTGAGGTGCTCCCGTACTAATTGTTACTGAGGATGAAGTGCTTCTGCCAATTCGAACAGACTGTGGTCTGTGGATGAGGAAGTCGAGGATCCAATTGCAGAGGGATGCGCAGAGATCCAGTTCCGTGAGCTTGGTAACCAGCTTTTTTTTTTTCTTTTTTCTTTTTTTTAAATTAAAAAATAATATTTACACTACAATAAAACAAGCCAGAACCCACCACCATAATACAATACAAACATGTAATAAACTACTATACAACTATGATACAATCCTTATTGAGGATACATTCAACACCCTGCGGAGCCCAGCAGTCCCGGAACTCATAAATATCA
This sequence comes from Amblyraja radiata, assembly GCF_010909765.2. Lineage (NCBI taxonomy): Eukaryota > Metazoa > Chordata > Chondrichthyes > Rajiformes > Rajidae > Amblyraja > Amblyraja radiata. Next base: position 26,795,909 of record NC_045968.1, read on the forward strand.
AAAATATTTATTCAAATATTAAAATTGTATTTACAATACAATAAAACAAAACACCACCATAATACAAGATGAACAAATATGCTAATCAACTGCTAAACAACTATATTACAATCCTTGTCAAGGATACATTCAACCCCCCTCGGTGCCCAGCGGTAGCGGAACTCCCTCAGGGTGCCCGTAGACAGGGCGTATTCCCTTTCCATCCGCACCCGGGCACGGACGTACCCCCGGAAAAGGGGCAGGCAGCCGGCTCGGGTAGAGCCCTCCACCGTCTGGCGCCGTGACTCGCGGATGGCCAGCTTGGCCAGGCCCAGGAGCAACCCAACCAGGACATCTTCAGCCCTACCCTCTCCCCTACGCACAGGGTGTCCAAAGATGAGGATGGTGGGTGAAAAATGCAGCCAGAAAGCAAGGAGCAGCCCCTTTAGGTATTGAAACAGTGGCTGCAGCCTCACGCACTCCATGTACACGTGGTACACAGACTCTTCCAGCCCGCAAAAGTGGCAGGCGGCTGGCGAGTCTGTGAACCGCGAGAGAAACAGGTTGCAGGGAACACATCGGTGCAATACCCTCCACCCCAGGTCCCCCTCCACCCCAGGCCCCCCTCCACCCCAGGTCCCTGGTAACCAGCTTTTTTCTTTTTTTTTTTTTCTTTTTTTTTTTTTCTTTTTTTAAATTAATTTTTTTTATTCAATTATTAAAAATAATATTTACACTACAATAAAACAAGCCAGAACCCACCACCATAATACAATGCAAACATGTAATAAACTACTATACAACTATGATACAATCCTTATTGACGATACATTCAACACCCTGCGGAGCCCAGCGGTCCCGGAACTCCCTCAGGGTGCCCACAGACAGGGCGTATTCCCTTTCTAATCCCACCCGGGCACGGACGTAACCCCGGAAAAGGGGCAGGCAGCTGGCTCGGGTGGAGCCCTCCACCGTCTGGCGCCGTGACTCGCGGATGGCCAGCTTGGCCAGGCCCAGGAGCAACCCAACCAGGACATCTTCAGCCCTACCCTCTCCCCTACGCACAGGGTGTCCAAAGATGAGGATGGTGGGTGAAAAATGCAGCCAGAAGGCAAGGAGCAGCCCCTTTAGATATTCAAACAGTGGCTGCAGCCTCACGCACTCCATGTACACGTGGTACACAGACTCTTCCAGCCTGCAAAAGTGGCAGGCGGCTGGCGAGTCTGTGAACCGCGAGAGAAACAGGTTGCAGGGAACACATCGGTGCAATACCCTCCACCCCAGGTCCCCCTCCACCCCAGGTCCCCCTCCGCCCCAGGTCCCTGGTAACCAGCTTTTTTTTTTTTTTTTTTTTTTTTTTTTTTTTTTTATAAAAAAAATTTTTATTCAAATTTTAAAATTGTATTTACAATACAATAAAACAAAACACCACCATAATGCAAGATCAACAATTATGCTAATCAACTGCTAAACAACTATATTACAATCCTTGTCAAGGATACATTCAACCTCCCTCGGTGCCCAGCGGTCGCGGAACTCCCTCAGGGTGCCCGTAGACAGGGCGTATTCCCTTTCCATCCGCACCCGGGCACGGACGTATCCCCGGAAAAGGGGCAGGCAGCCGGCTCGGGTAGAGCCCTCCACCGTCTGGCGCCGTGACTCGCGGATGGCCAGCTTGGCCAGGCCCAGGAGCAACCCAACCAGCACATCTTCAGCCCTACCCTCTCCCCTACGCACAGGGTGTCCAAAGATGAGGATGGTGGGTGAAAAATGCAGCCAGAAGGCAAGGAGCAGCCCCTTTAGATATTCAAACAGTGGCTGCAGCCTCACGCACTCCATGTACACGTGGTACACAGACTCTTCCAGCCCGCAAAAGTGGCAGGCGGCTGGCGAGTCTGTGAACCGCGAGAGAAACAGGTTGCAGGGAACACATCGGTGCAATACCCTCCACCCCAGGTCCCCCTCCACCCCAGGTCCCCCTCCGCCCCAGGTCCCTGGTAACCAGTTTTTTTTTTTTTTTTTTTTTTTTTTAAATCAAAAATATTTATTCAAATATTAAAATTGTATTTACAATACAATAAAACAAAACACCACCATAATACAAGATCAACAAATATGCTAATCAACTGCTAAACAACTATATTACAATCCTTGTCAAGGATACATTCAACCCCCCTCGGTGCCCAGCGGTCGCGGAACTCCCTCAGGGTGCCCGTAGACAGGGCGTATTCCCTTTCCATCCGCACCCGGGCACGGACGTATCCCCGGAAAAGGGGCAGGCAGCCGGCTCGGGTAGAGCCCTCTGCCGTCTGGCGCCGTGACTCGCGGATGGCCAGCTTGGCCAGGCCCAGGAGCAACCCAACCAGGACATCTTCAGCCCTACCCTCTCCCCTACGCACAGGGTGTCCAAAGATGAGGATGGTGGGTGAAAAATGCAGCCAGAAGGCAAGGAGCAGCCCCTTAAGATATTCAAACAGTGGCTGCAGCCTCACGCACTCCATGTACACGTGGTACACAGACTCTTCCAGCCCGCAAAAGTGGCAGGCGGCTGGCGAGTCTGTGAACCGCGCGGTAACCAGCTTGGAAGGGATGATGGTATTAAACGCTGAGCTGTAGTCTATAAATAACAGGCTGACGTAAGTGTTTTTATTGTCCAAGTGGTCCAATGCGGAGTGGAGAGCCAGTGAAATTGCATCCTCCGTTGACTTGTGGTATGCGAACTGTAGTGGGTCGAGGTTCTTGTCGAGGTAGGAGTTGATGTGCACCATAACCAACAGCTCAAAGCAGTTCATCACCACAGACGTTAGTGCCACTGGTCGATAGTCATTGAGGCACGTCACCTTACTCTTCTTGGGCACCGGTATTATTGATGCCCTCTTAAAGCAGGTGGGAACCTCAGACCTCTGAAGTGAGAAGTTGAAAATGTCCGCAAAAACTACCGCCAGTTGGTCTGCACAGATCTTGAGAACTCGACCGCGTATGCCATCAGGTCCAGGCACTTTCCGAGGGTTCACCCCCCGAAGGATCTTCTGACGTCTGCCTCTCTGACTGTGACCGTAATACCGTCAGTGCAAATGGGGGATCGGGAAGGCACATCAGTGTTCTCCCTATCGAACCGTGTGTTGAATGCATTTAGCTCGTCAGGGTGTGATGCTTCACTGTCTGAGCTGCCTCCTGATTTCGCCTTGTACGAGGTGATGGCATTCAAGCCCTGCCACAGTTGCCGAACATCCGTCTCATCCTCCAGCTTAGAGCAGAAGTCCCTTTGGCCTTTTTGATGGCCTTACCAAGGTCATATCTGGACTTCTTATAGACCTCTGCATCGCCAGACCTGAATGCCCAGGATCTGGTCTTCAGAAGAATGCGGATCTCACGGTTCAAGTTCAAGTTCAAGTTACATTTATTGTCACATGCGCCAATTGGTACAGTGTGATTTGAGTTACCATATAGCCATACAATAAAAAGAACACAATACATGATAGAGTTTAACATAAACATCCCCACACAGCGGAATCTGGTGGCCCGATGTTCAGGCCCTCTCGCCGGGATGATGGAACTTCGACAATGGAAGAACCCTCTCAGCGGCTTGGAGTTTCCAAATCGGCCGCTACCTACCGGAGAACGCGGCTCATGAAGTCCACAGGCCAAGTTGGATGAAGCTCCAATACTGGCGATCCGTGGCAAAGGATCCCAGGACTCCGCGATGTTAAAGTCAGCACTGCCAGCGGCTGGAAGCTCTGCAAACCACAGATCCACATCAACTGGCCCAACAATCTGGATCTCCACACGGCGATCCCCGGTAAGGCATCGACCGCTCCGTGATGGTAATTCAGTGCTGCGCCGCCGCTGAAGCTCTGGCCAGTCTCCAGCAGGAACGGCCGCACCTATCAAGATGGTAGGCCACGAGGGGGGGGGGCGAATATGCGACTCGGAGAATAGACGCATCCCGAACAGGAAGCGAACAGGAAACGGTTTCCCCCTTCCCCTCGCCAGAATTTAAACAAAGTATCTTCAAACAGTTCGGTAGCGTTTAAAGGTAGAAGAACAACAATCTTCACTGAGGAGAGCAAGGGGATGAGTTTGTACTTAGGCTTTGGATACTGGCTCAAGTTGTCACTGAACCCCTTCATGAAAAAATAGATTCGTTTATCTGGGTTTTGACGCGCAGTAGACTCCACTGAGCACATCACCACATTGGAGCTGAGCTTCAGCTCCACATTGTCTGAAGTTTACACAAACATTCAGGAGTGGACAAGGATCCTCCGTGGTAGCTTCATCTTCCACTTGCGACATTTTAATGTGTACTTATGAATATTTAGTTGTGTTTTTATATGCCAACTTGCATATAGCACAATACAAACCCCAAATGTGAAGACAAGGAAACCTGTCTAATGCATGGAGATCATGTTGTGGCTAAGAGATGCTTCTCCAATAGCTCCTGTGCAACAGTGCATGAGGTCTTATTACTACTGAAGCACATTACCATTGATGATTGGATTGACTTGTGTTGGGATGCATTTCTTTTTATTAAAATAGGAGCACAATATAGTCATGCAATTGATGGTGGCAAATCATTCCTTATCAGCACATTACGAGGTTATTCTTAATCGCATCTCTTTACCCCCCTGTAGCAGCAGATTTTTATATCGTTCAAGAGATCACTCTCTCTAGCCGCTAATTGGACAACAAGGAGAATGTTGTTATACGCATGCGAGCTCTCCGTCAGAGACCTTCACAGATAAATCTTCATAACACAGTCTTTTCATTAATAGATTCTTTAATGTTGATGAAAAACAATAAGGTTCTTCCAACATACACTATAATCTTCATCGAACTCCAGCTTATCGCTTTAAAGGTTATAAGACTCATCGTGTCTCCGTTACACTCTGCATGGTCAAAGGGTATACCTTTCCCATGCAAGTCCCAAACTACACTAAAAACTACACTTCTGCACAAGAAACACTCAAGAAAAGCTCCAAACATGCCCTAAAATAAGTCATAAATCCCATCCACAATATAACGGGCAGTCTAAAATTTAAAGACGCATGCCATAATTAATGACACACAAAACAAGCCAAATGGCCACTACAACCCCCCCCCCCCCACACACTCACACACACACACACACACACACACACACACACACACACACACACACACACACACACACACACACACACACACACACACACACACACACACACACACACACACACACACACCAATCCCACCATTCTCCTCCTCACAGCTCTCACAATCAACTAGCTTTGTGTTATCAGCAAACCTGGATGTATTATAATGAATCCCCTCATCCAAATCATTGATGAAGAAGAAGTGCAACTGGCTCACCAGCACCAGTGCCTGCAGCGACACACTGGTTACCAACTCCCAACTCTTTATTTTTATTTTCTGCTTTCTGTTCATTAATCAGTCCTTGATCCATACCAGTATATAGCAATCTTACAACATTTTGAGATTTTAAAAATCAAGTCTGCAATTTATCCCATCAGATAAAGCATAAAAATATGTTTAATTTGACACCTAATTCACTTTCATATCTTCAGTATTAAAAATGTCATGGCCATTATCATACTCGAAAATTAGCATCTTCTTCCCTATTGCTTTTCCATTGACTTAACACAAAAGCTGTGATCGAGGACAGTCAAAAGCTCATAACTTTCTTAAAAATTAAGAGAACTGAAAGAAATGTTCAGTTATTTTAGATTGAAGCATTTTGAAACAAATATGAAACATTCTTACTTGGATGTCCTGAAATTAAAGCATATAGTTAGTTACACAATTGTAGCTAATTACAAAATTCAATTACTAGATCTAAACATCTATCCATTTCTTAAGAAAAGATTAACATTTTTAAATAGCCTAAGTGTCCAAATAACATTCACACAAGAATTCACAATATAACATGATTTTTTAATCTCATTGTCATGAATTTATAGGCCAAATGGAAGGAATTTAGTGTTTAATTCCTGTAAATTAATGGCCATTTTAATCATCTTGCGAGTGGGATTTTGTGGAACGCGATCGGTTGCAACGTTGCGGTTGCAGTGAATTTAAACCCCATATCGGCCAGGAAAAATACTGTCGGTTCGTATGGGGCCTAAATCACCTTTTCGCAATGTAAAATTCTGATTAAGGTAATCCTAAGAAGCACGTTTATATGTAAAATAAACGACTTTCCTTTAGCTGTCCCGTACCTGAAATCCGTCCCGGTTATCGGCATTCACGGCATTAGAAGCGGATTTTTATTTTACTCCAGCGCTGAAATTGTCTGGCGATTTTTTTTTTTTAATTCACAGAAGGGCCGCCGGAACAATTGTTCAGCATTAGCTAGCATCCCGAGAAAATATATCTAGGAAAGGCAGGAGAAAAAACGAATTTTAACCCCCCCCCCCCCCCCAAAGGTGCCAAAGTCGCGCACACGGCCAGTGACAGAACTGCAGCGCCGCTGAAGGTAAGTTTTGTAACATACCTACAGTATATTGCCTCAAGTATATGCATCGTAATTTAGTTTAGAGCTACAGCACGGAAACAGGCCCATCAGCCCACCGGGTCCGCCGCACATGAACAATATCCTACACCTACTGCAGACAATTTTTACATTTACCAATACGTCTTTGGAATGTGGGAGGAAACCAATGATCTCGGAGAAAACCCACGCAGGTCACGCAAACCCACGCAAACTCTGTAAGGCAGCAACTCTACCACTGTGCCACCGTGACTGCCCATTAATAATCTCTTATTTGTCACCTTATCAAAAATCCTCTTGAAAGCCAAATATACATAACACCGTTTCATCGTTATCCACTTCTCAAGCTTATCAACGCACTGATTCAACAAAAGGCAGTTAATTGTAGGCCCATCTGACAAACAAGATTTTATATTTTATCGAGTCAACAAGAAGCATTGCTTCGCTGCATGTGATTGACAGCACATGTGAATTTTTGCAAAGGTTTTAACAAGGTGTCATATTGTAGACTGGACAAAAATGTAAAGATGTATTGGCCTAATGAAGAGTGTCAAATTCTATCCGGTTGGTGATTGGCAGGATTTAGATGGCAATGATTGATGGGTGTTTCTGTGACTGAATGGTTATTACCATTGGTATTTCACTGGTATTAACCATTCAGTCATAGAAACAGCCATGGTACCTTGATTTATACGTTGGAGACGGGAGATTGTACATGGTACACATGTTGGCAATATGTTGGGAGGGAATCAAATTTCAGGAGGATATACATGATCTGCAAAATTGAGCAGACATGTGGCAAATGGAATTGAATCCAGAGATATGATACATTGCATTAGATGCTAATAATGCCCCTGAGGACTACACCTGCAGTAAATGGTTTCAGTTTCAGTTCGGACCACGTTGAGGAACTGGAGCTGCAGCTAGATGATCTCAAGACTATCCAGGGGTTTGAGAGTGTGATAGATAGGAGTTACAGTGATGTGGTCACGCATTAGGTACAGGCAGAAAGTATGATCACCAGGAAAGGGAGAAGGCAGAAAGTGAAAGTATTCCCTGGAACCATTCCACCGACACATGTCCTTTGGATACTGTTGTGGGGGATGTGACAAGATGTGACCAGTGATGGGAGAGCAGCAGCAGATCAGTGGTCTGGTCGGAAGTGTCAGACCTGACTCTGATTTATCTCACTGATGCCAGGGTCCAGGATATCTCCAAATGGATGCAGAACATTCTCAAGGGTGAGGACGAGCATCAAGAAGTTGTGAATATTGGTACAAATTACATTGGTAGGAAAAAGGATGAGGTCCTGCAGATTGATTGATTAGTAGGACTGGATGTTACAATCCCTACGATTTCACTACAATTGACATTCTTGGGTATGACCACTAGGTGAATTTGCTAACAATCAGACACTTCTTCAGTTGTGTACCTCAACGTCACTGGGTGTTTCGGCCTTTTATCACAAGTCACCCTCAGTCGAGGCAGGCCCACCGCAGGTTGATCAGACCTGGGTGTGTGTCTTATTGTTAACCTCTAGATGGTCACATGGCAGCCCAGACAGCATCTTTCCTCTTCAGCCACAGCCAGTGACTGCTCCATTCGGCGGCATTGGCAAGTTCTTTTATTGCCCTCCTTTGTGCCTGCCCTTTGACTCCTACTTCCCTCAGGAGCCTTGCGGTGGAACTGGCTGCAAAGCCCCTGCACCCCACCTCCACTGGACACACCCGTACACTCCAACCTTTCTCCTCTGCCTCTGCTGCAAGACTTGAATATCAAACCTTTCCTTTCATAAGCCTCGTCCACAGCCTCCTCCCATGGGACCGTCAGCTCAATGATGAAAACACGCCGACAGGAATTGGACCAGAGAACGAGGTCTGGTCGCAGGTTGGTAACTGCGAATTCAACTGGGAACGAAAGCCTCTGGCCTAGGTCAACACGCATTTCCCAGTCCCTGGCTGCGTTCAGTGGGCATGAGTTGAGAGGCGAGGGGTTAGTCCTCCGTTTCTCTCCTTCCCGGATGAAGGATGGTATTTGCGGGAATGTTATCTGGGCATTGATAGACATGGCGTTGGTGGTAACTCCCTTGCACTCGAGTTCAGCTGCCAAACACCTCAGCATCTGGTTGTGTCGCCAGGTGTATCTGCCTTGTGTTAGGCTGGCCTGACAACCAACCAGGATGTGCTTGAGGTTTGCTGGAACTGCACACAGGGGGCAGGCTGGATCCTCTCCCAGCCAAAGATTTAGGTTTGTAGGAGAGGGAAGGACGTCATATGTGACTCTGATAATGAAGCTCAACTTATTTGACTCCATGGTCCACAGCTCTCTCCATGTGATCTTCCTCCTCTCAACGCCATCCCACGTCATCCAGCGGCCTTGTTTGGCTTGGGATATGGCTTTGGCACACCTGGCTGCTTCTTCCTGGTGGCACACCTCCTCCACCACCAGGTGCCGACATTCAGATGTAGTAGTCTTTTGCCAGGTAGGTTTCATTGCTCCCAGGCCAAAGCCCCCTCGGACTTGTTGGACATGGCCCACTATGTCCCGGTGTTGGAGGGCGGATATTGCGTCCAGTACCACTGCTGCTGGAGTCCATTTCTTCCCTGTTGCTAGGGTTGGAGTGACACCTCTTATTATTGGGTCCCGGGATTCTGGTAGTGTCATGTCCAGCCTCACTTTTGCACATTTGTATTCCTCCACCAGACTTGAGACTGGCAGTGAGAGGGCTCCATTCCCATAGAGCCCTATGCTGCTGAGGCATCTTGGTAGCCCAAGCCACTTCCTCACTTGTGAGTTCACCAGTCTCTCCAGCTGGTTGACATGGGATAAAGTGACCTCGTAGATGGTAATTAGCCACATGAGTCGGGGCAGTAGACCGAATTGAAGGCACCAAAGCTTCAGCTTACCTGGGAGAGCAGTGTTGTTGATTTGCTTGAGGCCACTGATATCCTGCTTGAGTTGTCAAAGTGAATATATGGAAGATAGACACCAAAAGCTGGAGTAACTCAGCGGGTCAGGTAGTATTTCTGGAATAGATTACATTTTGTGTTGAAACCTTTCTTCAGACTCAATATGTGATGTTTTGGGTTGAAACCCTTCTTCAGACCTGCAGGAAGAAGGGTTTCAACCCGAAATGTCACCTATCCCTTTTCTCCAGAGTTGCTGCCTGACCCGCTGAGGTATTCCAGTATTTTGTGTCAATACCCGAGAATATAAATCTCTGGATTATTTCCGGAGAAGTGCTGGTGAGGGAGATATAGGAAGATAGGACAGATGAATGGAGGCTGGTGCAGGGGGGCAGGGATACAGATTTTTAGATCTTTGAGATCTCTTCTGGACAGTAGTGGCCTGCACAAGAGGGGCGGATTGCATCTGATCTAGAGGAGTACCAATGTACTTGCCGGGAGGTACACTTGTGTCACTCGGGATTGTTTAAAGTAGAGAGCTGGGGGGGGGGGGGGGGGGGGGGGGGGGGGTGGAAGACAGAGTAGTGGGTCAGAAATTGGAAGGGGTGATGGGAAAGTAGAGGTTAGAACCAATAAGTCTCAAAGGAAAAACAGGCAGGAAGATGTGAAGGAACATAGAGAGCTCTTAGGGACAGCAGAGTGAAGGGATATGGAGAGAAGGCAGCAACGGGGTACTGATTGGGGATGATCAGCCGTGATCACATTGAATGGCGGTGCTGGCTCGAAGGGCCAAATGACCTACTCCTGCACCTATTGTCTATTGTTTATTGTGATGCTGATAGTGTTTCAATGCAAGGAATATTGTGGAGAAAGCAGATAGAAACATCGAAACATAGAAAAATAGGTGCAGGAGTAGGCCATTCAGCCCTTCGAGCCAGCACCGCCATTCAATATGATCATGGCTGATCATCTAAAATCAGTATCGTGTTCCTGCTTTTTTAATATATCCCTTGAAGAGCTAAATCTAACTCTCTCCTGAAAACATCCAGTGAATTGGCCTTCACTGTCTTCTGTGGCAGAGAATTCCGCAGATTCCTAACTCTGGGTGAAGAACATTTCCTCATTCAGTCCTCATTCCTCATTACTCCATTTCCTCCTCATTCCTCATTCCTCCATTCTGTCCCTTGCAAGGGGTGACATTGAAACAGGAAGTGGAGTCAGTATGGATAGAACTAAGGAATTGTAAGGGTAAAAAGACCCTAATGGGACTAATCTACAAGCCCCCAAACAGTAGCCTGGACATAGGGCGCAAGTTGAATCAGGGGTTAAAATTGGCATGTAGTAAAAGTAATGCTGTGGTTGTTTTGGGAGATTTCAACATGCAGGTAGACTGGGAAAACCAGGTTGGTACTGGACCCCAAGAAAGGGACTTTGTGGTGCCTTCGTGATGGATTCTTAGAACAGCTTGTATTGGAGCCTACCAGGGAGAAGGCAATTCTGGATTTAGTGTTATGGAATGAACAGAATTTGATAAAGGACCTCCAGGTTAATGAGCCATTAGGAGGCAGTGACCATAACATGGTAAGATTTAATCTACAATTGGAGAGGGAGAAGAGTAGATCGGAGGTGTCAGTGTTGCAATTGAATAAAGGGGACTATGGGGCCATGAGGGAGGAGCTGGCCAAAGTTGACTGGAAAGATATACTAGCAGGGATGACAGTGGGACAAAAATGGCAGGTGTTTCTCGGAATAATACAGGTGCAGGATCAGTTCATTCCTAGGAGGAAGAAAGATTCCAAGAGGAGAAAGGAAACACCATGGCTGACAACAGACGTCAGAGACAGTATGAAAATTAAAGCAAAGAAGTACAACGTAGCAAAGATGAGCGGGAAGCAAGAGGATTGGGTAATGTTTAAAGAACAACAGAAGATAACGACAAAGACAATACGGGGAGAAAAGATGAGGTACGAAGGTAAGCTAGCCAAGAATATAAAGTAGGATAGTAAAAGCTTCTTTAGGTATGTGAAGAGGAAAAAATTAGTTCAGACCAAAGTTGGAACCTTGAAGACCAAAAAAGATGAATTTATTATGGGGAACAAGGAAATGGTAGATGAGTTGAACAGGTACTTTGGATCCGTCTTCACTAAGAAGGACACAAACAATCTTCCTGATATACTAATGGCCAGAGGATCTGGGGTGACAGAGGAACTGAAGGAAATCCATATTAGGCAGGAACTGATGTTGGATAGACTAATGGGACTGAGGGCTGATAAATCCCCGGGGCCTGATGGTCTGCATCCCAGGAATTAGTTAAGGAAGTGGCTCTAGAAATCGTGGATGCATTGGTGATAATTTTCCAATGTTCTATAGACTCAGGATCAGTTCCTGTGGATTGGAGGGTAGCTAATGTTATCGCACTTTTTAAGAAAGGCGGGAGAGAGAAAACAGGGAATTATAGACCAGTTAGCCTGACATCGGTGGTGGGGAAGATGCTGGAGTTAATTATAAAAGATGAGATAGCCGAACATTTGGATAGCAGTAACAGGATCTGTCCGAGTCAGCATGGATTTACGAAGGGGAAATCATGCTTGACTAATCTTCTGGAATTTTTTGAAGCTGTAACTAGGAAAATGGACAAGGGAGAGCCAGTGGATGTACCTGGACTTTCAGAAAGCATTTGATAAGGTCCCACAAAGGAGATTAGTGGGCAAAATTAGGGCACATGGTATTGGGGGTAGAGTGCTGACATGGATAGAGAAGTGGTTGGCAGACAGGAAACAAAGAGTAGGGATTAACGGGTCCCTTTCAGAATGGAAGGCAGTGACTAGTGGGGTACCGCAAGGCTCGGTGCTGGGACTGCAGCTATTTACAATATACAACAATGATTTGGATGAAGGGATTCAAAGTAACATTAGCAAATTTGCAGATGACACAAAGCTGGGTGGCCGTGTGATCTGTGAGGAGGATGCTATGCGAATGCAGGATGACTTGGACAGGTTGGGGGAGCGGGCAGATGCGTGGCAGATGAAGTTTAATGCGGATAAATGTGAGGTTATCCACTTTGGTGGCAAAAACAGGAAGGCAGATTACTATCTAAATGGCGTCAAATTGGGAAAAGGGGAAGTACAACGGGATCTGGGGATCCTTGTACATCAGTCTATGAAAGTAAGCATGCAGGTACAGCAGACAGTGAAGAAAGCGAATGACATGTTAGCCTTTATAACAAGAGGAATCGAATATAGGAGCAAAGATGTCCTTCTGCAGTTGTACAGAGCCCTAGTGAGACCACACCTGGAGTATTGTGTGCAGTTTTGGTCCCCTAATTTGAGGAAGGACATTCTTGCTATTGAGGGAGTGCAGCGTAGGTTCACGAGATTGATCCCTGGGATGGCGGGACTGTCATATGAGGAAAGATTGAAAAGACTAGGCTTGTATTCACTGGAGTTTAGAAGGATGAGGGGGCTCTTCTAGAAACATATAAAATTATAAAAGGACTGGACAAGCAAGATGCAGGAAAAATGTTCCCAATGTTGGGCGAGTCCAGAACCAGGGGCCACAGTCTTAGAATAGAGGGGAGGTCATTTAAGACTGAGGTGAGAATAAACTTTTTCACCCAGAGAGTTGTGAATTTATGGAATTCCCTGCCACAGAGGGCAGTGGAGGCCAAATCACTGGATGGATTTAAGAGAGAGTTAGATAGAGCTCTAGGGGCTAGTGGAGTCAAGGGATATGGGGAGAAGGCAGGCACGGGTTATTGATAGGGGACGATCAGCCATGATCACAATGAATGGCAGTGCTGGCTTGAAGGGCCGAATGGCCTCCTCCTGCACCTATTTTTTATGTTTCTATGAATGAGTGTGTGTGGGCAGAGAGGCAGGTTCTCTGGATGCTTTCAAGAGAAAGTTAGACATGGCTCTTAAAAATAGCAGAGTCAGGGGATATGGGGAGAAGGCAGGAACGGGGTACTGATTGGGGATGATCAGCCATGATCACATTGAATGGTGGTGCTGGCTCGAAGGGCCAAATGGCCTACTCCTGCACCTATTGTCTATTGTATATTGTCTATTAATGACCACATAAACTACTGGATGACAGCACCTGCTTTAATCCAGAGTCGGGGGGTCGGGGCCACGAGCCAGGATGTCCACAAGAAACCCAGAAGTTTCCCCTCCTTCTCTCTCTCATCCTCTCTCATCCGCTCTCCCCCCTCCTCTCTCCCCCTCCTCTCTCCCCCTCCTCTCTCCCCCTCCTCTCTCCCCCTCCTCTCCCCCCTTCTCTCTCTCCCCCTCCTCTCCCCCCTCCTCTCTCCCCCCCTCTCTCCCCCCCTCCTCTCTCCCCCCTCCTCTCTCAGCCCCCTCCTCTCCCTCCCCCCCTCCTCTCTCCCCCTCTCACCCACTTCCTCTCTCTCCCCCTTCCCCCTCCTCTCTCTCCCCTCCTCTCTATCCCCCTTTCTCTCCCCTTCCACTCTCTCTCCACCTCCTCCCCCTCCACCACCCGCCACACTCTCCCCCCTTCCCCCTCCTCTCACCCCCTCTCTCCCCTCTCCCCCTTCCCTCCCCCTCTCCCCTCCCCCTCCCTCCCTCCCCCTCCCTCCCCTCTCCCCTTCCCCCCCTCCATTCCCCGTGTGTGTGGGGTGGTTAGTGTGTGTCTGACGCCACAGCTCCTCCCCCCGCGCGTGCGGGGACAGGACCTATCGGGTCCCCCTTGGTCTTGTTCCATCTAGAAAGATGATGCCTGTGGGAAACTTATTGCCCCATTACTGACAGCTCCAGTATGCTGAGGGCATGTAAAGTTAGTAAACGGCATTGGCCTCATTGGTATAATATCAGTATCCAGGTAGATGCCCCCATATTTCCACAGCAGTGCTAATCTGCAGCCATCAGCAAACACATGGGTCCAAAACTTCTCCTTTTCTGGATTTACCTGGGGGATAATGGACAAAAAACCTTCAATTCATTATCTTAATTTCCATTCTTTCTAAACATGCAGTCTTTCTTTCTGCAGTCTTTTTGTCTCTTTCCAGTGACACAATCCTTTATCAGTCAAGGAATTGAATATAGAAGTTGGGATGTTATGTACAATTGTACAAGACATTGTTGGCACCCCTCTTGGTGTATTGTGTTCTGTTCTGGTCACCCAGCGATTGGGAATGATGTTGTTGAACTAGTTGGGCAGGTTTGGACTTTATTCCTTGGACAAAATCGCTTCGCAGCCATCAGGCAATCAAAATGAGGACGAATGCTCGACAGGCAGCACCTCATGTCAGCGTCGATCACAAGCCTATCGCGTGCCTTTATTCTCAGTTGAGAATCTAGCTTCACAGTGATAGGTTGAGGGGAACCGGACCAATAGGGTCAGGGCCTTCTTCGAAAGAACAGGACAGTCCTTCACTTTCATCCAAAACGTGACGAGCTCTTGTTCAATGAAGTCACTCTTGGGCTGCGCATCTTCACGAATTCGGTAAAATTCAACCTTTGCAGTCATGTCAGTATCGCTGATGGCACCGTCTCACCCATCTGTGATAAATGTCTGTGTCAAGAAGCTACCATAGCGCATTCTTTCGTTTTTTGTACAAAAATACAAATTTTCTGGAATTAAATATTTGACATCTTTACAAAATTAATTAAAATAAAACTGGTACCAAAACCAGAATGGATTATTTTTGGAATATCGGAAGGTAACCCTGAACTAAACGTGTTTCAGATTAATTTACTCAATTACGGGCTAATAATGGGAAAAAAGCTCATACTTACATTCTGGAAAAATGCGCCTACACCAACAATAAAAATGTGGATATCAAATATGTTTGAAACACTACATCTGGAAGAGATGAGATTCCTCTTAGCAGGCAAAGCAGACCATTTCCAAAAGACGTGGTCTACGTTTTTGGAACTATTATAAGCATAAGGTGCAATAGTAATTAAAAATAAATAAACAAATAAATAAATAAATAAAAGGTACCAGGATCTGGTAACGGGGTGTAAAAAAAACAAAAACAAAAACAACAAAATAACAAAAACAGACTTGGTTGGTAGTCCCCTTTCTGCGGAGTTTAATGTTATAATAGAGCGATTGTTTCTCCTTTCTTTTTCCTTCTTTTCTAGGGTCTTCTTTCTTTCTTTACTTCCTTCTCTAACTTCTTTTCTAAGGGGCTTTCTTTTCTCAACACTCTCTTGCACCTTCACGACTCTTGCGCACTTTCTTTACTTTCTTTACTTCTATCTTTTTCTTAAAGCTCAAAAAATGAAGCGGTACAAAAAATGTATTAAGACATATGTGTTGTGTAGTATTGTAATTTACCGTACTTCTAATAAAAAATTAAAAAAAAAAAAAAAAAAAAAAAAAAGAACAGGACAGTCCTTCACTTTCAGCCAAAACGTGACGAGCTCTTGTTCAATGAAGTCACTTCATTGCTGCGCATCTTCACGAATTCGGTAAAATTCAACCTTTGCAGTCACGTCAGTATCGCTGATGGCACCGTCTTGAATGGAAAAGGGTCGGACGATCCACTCATTACGAGAGCTGTTGTCCAGTCCGTGGAAGTAACATTCAATGGCTTCACTAGTTGCCAGAAGGTGGGTTGAGATCTCCTCGTGGAAGTGGCATTCAGAATCTGGCATAGCATCATCTCAGGAAAGATAGCCGCATCGCCATCGTGGACTCTTCTCTGGTAAAGGTGAATCTTCCTCCTGAACGCTGCCATTTTATCACAAACCGTGTGTAGCATTGGGAGGTTTCCTTGAAGTGACAGGTTAAGGAATTTACCTCAGCGAAGAAGTCAGCTAAGTAAGCAATGCAACCTTCATCACGAACAGTTCATCCTGCATTTTTTCATGAAGCTGATTCTCCTTCTCAGTACACCCTCTCTCCAAGAATAGCGCTATTTCCTCTCGAAGTTGAATCACACGATTGAGAACTTTACCACTCGAAAGCCAGCGCACCTCTGTGTGGAATATCAGAACAGTGAAATCGGCACCCATTTCTTCACACATCACTTGGAAGATTCTTGAGTTTGTTGCGCTCCCTCGGATGTGGTTCACAATTTTCACCACATCTGAAAGCACTTCTCGAAGACCAGGAAGGAGCATCTTCATCGCTAAAGCATGGCGATGTATCATGCAGTGAGTGAAGGAGACATGTGGAGTGACATCCTTCACGAAGGCTTTGAAGCCAGATCTGCATCCAACCATGGAAGATGCCCCATCTGTACACACTCCGACATGTCATTCCCAGCCAAGCTCATGTTTGATGAGGAAGGCGTCCAGCATTCTGAACATATCTCCCCGAGTGGTAGTGGCCAATGGCTCCTAGAACAGGTACTCCTCCTTCATGACTTCTCCGTCGAGGTAACAAACGTAGACTGGCAGTTGGGAACATGAGGCAACATCTGTTATCTTGTCCAGTTACAGTGAACACACTGAACTGCTCTTTACAGCGCTCACAACCTGCAGCAGAATATCATTACTCATACCCGAGATTCAACTTTTGACTGTGTCATTTGAGAGGGAAATCTGCCTGAACTTGTTTGACTGTTTTCCCCCCAGGTTAAGAACCACTCGGTTCTTAACACGACCCCCAGGTTAAGAACCACTGTTATAGAGGTATGTAAAATCTTGAGTGAAATAGATAGGGTGAATGAACATAATCAGAACATTTATGAAAAGAAGGCATAAGTTATGGCAGAAGATTTAATAGGAACCCAAGACACATTTTTTTCTAACATTGGGTGGTGGCTACATGGAACGAGCTGCCAAATGAACTAGTTGAGGCAGCTAGAATAGCAGCATTTCAAAGTCAGACACAAATTGCTGGAGTAACTCAGCGGGACAGGCAGCATCTCTGGAGAGTAGGAATGGGAATGTTTCGGGTTGAGACCTTCTTCAAACTCAAAGACATTGTTCAGGCACATGAACAGGAACATTTTGGAGAGATATGAGGAGTGGTAATGGGAGAAATGATGTGGAGTCTAAAGGGAGCATGTTATCTAAAAATTAGACAATTCAATGTTCATACCGCAAGTTACCCAAATGGAATATGAGATGCTGTTTATTGACCACCAGACGGCGCCGCACAATGGCTGCCTCGTCAACGATCTGTCTGTCTTCGTCTTTTTCATTCTTTGTGTTTTTCGTTTGTTGTAAAATGTATGTTTTAACTTATCTTTAGCTTTTTGTATTTGTGGCTGGTGGTGGGGGGACGGCGGGGGGGGGTGAAGGAAACATTTTAAATCTCTTATTTGACGGAGATGCAAATTTTTCCATGTCGTATCTCCGTCTGCACTGGTGTCTAACATTGTGGAGTTGCCAGCCTCTTGTTTGGGTCTTCTAGAGCTCCAAAACCACGGAGCCTGAGGACTTTAACATCTTGGAGTGGCCGATCCCTTTGCCAGGGACCAATTTTGTGAACTCCAAGCAGCAGGAATTTCGACCATCCCAATGCATAAGATTAGACCACTGTGACCTGGGAGCTCGATCGCCGGCTGCGGATGGTTCGACTCCCTCGACCACGGGAGGAAAGGAGGAAAGAAGATAAGACTTTATTGCCTTCCATCACAGTGGGGAACGTGGAGGAGCCGCTGTGGTGGATGTTTTTATGTAGTTGTATGTCTTGTTGCTTTTTTGGTATGACTGTATGGCAAACCAAATTCCTTGTATGCTGCAAAACATACTTGGCTAATAAATTACGATTATGATTATGATTCAGTTTACATTTGGCCTCATTCTGTTAATGAAGGAGACCCAGGACAGAAAGGTTGGTATGGGAATGGAAAGTGTAGTAAAAATGGAGCAACCGGTAGATCCAGAATCCTTGGCGGACTGAGTGCAAATTATTGGCAAAATAGTAGCCTCGTCTATATTTGTCTCACTGATGTACAGGAGGCCACATATGGAAAACCAAATGCAGAAGATGAGGATAGAGGAAGTGCATGTGAACCTCTGTCTCATCTCGACGGGCAGCTGGGATCCCTGGATGGAGGTGAGGGAGGAGCTGTAGGAACAGGTGTTACATCTGCTGCGGTTGCAGGAGAAAATGCCTGGGGAGTTGAAGGGATGTGTAAACCAAAGAGTTGCAGAGAGAGTTGTCTATTTATTTGTGAATAATAAACTAAGTTTACAATAAATTAAGTACTTATATCTTGTTAAATTTGTGATAACAAAAAGGTCCTCTAAATAATTGGAATAGATTGAACAGGGACGAAACCTTTATGTATATGGCCGAAATTTTATTGAATAGTAATTTAGCACGGTAATGAAAAATGTATGTTTCTCATATTTTCCACAGACACATTATTTAAATGTTGCATTTTGCAAATTTTAATTTGAGTCACATAATTAATTTACTCATTGAAAATCACCTCCTGTTGTTGGTTACCTTTTGATGCCAGCCTTTCAGCGGTGTGTCTTCAAACAGTTCAGTGGAATTTAAGGGCAGAAGGATAACATTCTTCACTGAGGAGAGCAAAGGGATGCTTTTATATTCAAGCTCTGGATACTGGCTCAAGTTGCCACTGAACCCCTTCATGAAGTAGAAGATTTGTTTATGCGGTTTAAATGAGCAGCGGACTCCACTGAACACATGGTCAAAGGATTCAGCTTTACATTGTCAGTCGACTCCACAAATAAAATCTGAGTTATTATGTTCTGACGAGAAATCTCTGTGGCAGCTGTACACTTCATTTGTAAATGTCTTGAGAAGTAGCCTTGAATATCTTGAAAGGTGTTCATAAACCAACTTACGTACAACAGAAAAAAAAAACAATTATGAAGTCAAGGAAACATGCACTATGCATAGGAGTCATGTTGTGGAGCTGGTGTTTCTTGAAAGAATCCTGTGAAATAATGTTGGGTTTTATTTAGAATGAAAGCACATTACCATTAATGATCGCATTGACATGTGTTCGGATTCATTTCTTTGCATAAAAATGAAAGCAAAATATAGTCACATCATTAATGGCAGCAACCATTGATTACAAGCATATCATATTTGGGAGAGAGAATTCAGGAAATGATGTATGTCTATCTTTTATTGTGATGAAGTTATCCATATTACTAAAAGTCTGATCTTGACCACTTCCTGTTTTTCTGTTTCATGATTTTAGAAAGAACGCTGGCATTTACGGCTGTGATTTTTGGCCATCTTACTCAGAGCCCCCATCCGCTGCGCAGGACAAGAGGATTTTTCCCATCGATTAAAAATAAAAGAGTTATTAATGTTTTAAAAATGTTGAGATTCTCTCTGCTGCCCCTGCTGGTGGGAGGAGGGAGGGACTATAAAACCCAGAAATGTTGTGCCTCAGACAGTCTCTGCAAGATGGGGGAAGTGAGAGTGTCATGTCCCTCAGTCTGAGCTGTGAATAACACTGAACACATGTCTACTAAACTGTGAGTGTGGTTTTACTGACCTTGAGTGCCCTTAATGTGGTTTGAAAATGAAAATGTGGTTGGTTTGAAGTAAAAGCACTGCAAATGGTTTGTGGGGTTGGGTTGAAGTAAAAGCACTGCAAATGGTTGGTGGGGGTTGGGTTGAAGTAAAAGCACTACAAATGGTTGGTGGGGTAAGGTTGAAGTGAAAGTACTTCAAATGGTTGGTGGGGGATGGGTTGAAGTGAAAGCACTGCAAATGATTGGTGGGGGTTGGGTTGAAGTAAAAGCACTACAAATGGTTGGTGGGGTAAGGTTGAAGTAAAAGCACTGCAAATGGTCGGTGTGGGTTGGGTTGCAGTAAAAGCACTGCAAATGGTTGGTGGTCTAAACGTGACAACTTCCTGTTTGCACTGTGCATTGATTTTAGATAAAACGCTACCACTTACAGCTGTGATTTTGGCCATCTTACTCAGTCCCCCTCTGCTCATCAGGTGCAGAGGATTCTTCCCATCAATGGAAAATAAAAGTGTTATTAGTGTTTTAAAAATGTTGAGAATCTCTCTCGTGTCAATCATGCAATGAAGGCCACACCTTTTGCAGTGGGAGGGAGGAGGTATTATAAAACCCAGAAGTGTGGGTGTGGGTCAGTCTCTGCATGATAGGGGAGGGAGAGGTCACAACTCTGTCTGAGCTGTGAATCAACTGAACACACTGAATGTCTACAGAACTGTGAGTGTGGTGTTTTGTATGGTTTTATGGTGGTTTCACCCTGCTTGAAATGGTATGAAACTGCATTTGAATGTGGTAGCCTTGCACCCTGCATGAAATGGTATGAAACTGCATTTGAATATGGTGGCCTTGCACCCTGCATGAAATGGTATGAAACTGCATTTGAATTTGGTGGCCTTGCACCCTGCTTGAAATGGTATGAAACTGCACTTGAATTCGGTGGCTTTGCACCCTGCTTGGACTGGTATGAAACTGCACTTGAATTTGGTGGCCTTGCACCCTGCTTAAAGTGGTATGAAACTGAACTTGAATTTGGTGGCCTTGCACCCTGCTTGAAGTGGTCGGAAACTGCACTTGACTTCGGTGGCCTTGCACCCTGCTTGAAGTGGTAGGAAACTGCACTTGAATTTGGTGGCCTTGCGACCCTGTTTGAAGTGGTAGGCAACTGCACCTGAATTTGGTGGCCTTGCACCCTGCTTGAAGTGGTATGAAACTGCACTTGAATTTGGTGGCCTTGCACCCTGCTTGAAGTGGTAAGAAATTACACTTGAATTTGGTGGCCTTGCACCTTGCTTGAAATGGTAGGAAAATGGATTTGAATTTGGTGGCCTTGCACCCTGCTTGAAATGGAACTTCAAGGAATAGCCATAATTCAACTGCCAGCCCACCAGCCGTGAATGAGCTGCCAACACATCAGGCTTGATGGTCTGAGCTGCCACCCCAAGAATCCATTTGGCTCACAATGTCCATACTAGCCCTCTGGAGACCAGTCCCTTCAGCCCACAACACCCATACCAGTGCACCAGAAAGCCCCCCCCCCCCCCCCCCCCCCCAACTGGCCACCAATATTGGAATTGGTGGAGAGGTGGAATATTGCGTTGGGGGACCAGCCCTCCCGTGTGGCCATGGGACCCATGGGTCCCACTTAGTCTAGTTGGAACCTATAATTAAGGACAGGGTGACACAATATTTCACTAAATTTGAGCTGATCAGAAAGAGCCAACACGTAACAGGTGAAAAATGTGATATTCTGGGCAAAGGTAATGGACAGAATGTTCTGGGCAAGTAATCCATGAGGTCCTCAAAAAGGCAATTGGCTGCTTGAGAGTGAAATTATGATAAAAAGTTTGTGTCAATGGAAGAAAGTTATTGATCAAGGGAATAATTGGGGTATCGTGGACAGAGAATAGTTAATAGATATGCTGAGATTGGAAACAGCTGAATGCTCATTCTCCAAAGCCGAAGCCTCACATAATTTCTGTTGATAAAGAACAGACACAACTCAGTAAGCGGCCAAAATAAAATTATATCGATGACATTTTGGTTTTGTAAATTTAACTGGAGCAGTAGTTAAATTGTGATGCGGTACTGTCTCTGAAACATGGATTCATGGCATTAAGGAATTGCTGCAGCAAAAAAGGTATTGATCACCCAAGAATCAACCATTTTACTTTTCAAAGAAACAATAAAACCTGCTTCCATTCCCTCTGTCATCATTAAATGCCAGATTTGAAAAGCTTTTTCCTCATGTCAATCCCTTATTCTCATGCCAATCACATCCATTGGTTTTCCACACATTTCCCAAAATGGACAATTTGCTAACACTCTATTTTGCTGGAATTTTCATGATTTTGAGCACACTATCACATGAAGGATAAAGATAGATGAGAAGTATTTAACACCAAGTAGTAAACAATGAATAAAATGACATCGTTAACCTTTCAAATAAGTAATCATCAACAGATTCCACAATAGCTGTAATCTCACCCTATGTGTGTAATTCTATCCAATAAACCCTCCACCACCTTCTCTACACGTTTAAAGCCAATTTATTATTTCTCTTTTCTCTGGTTCTCAATATTTTATTTGAAAATGCAAGCTATTTATTTTTCCTTTGATCTGTCTGACCTACTTAGTGTTTCCTGTTATTCCTTCAGATTTCCAGCAAGTGAAGTTTATACTTATGTTCACCTTGCATACTAAATGAAATCAATTGCTACTGGATCCTGAATATTTACTTTCTGGGATTTGCATACAAGGACATCCAAGGCCAAGAAAATGAAAACCTTTTATAATCACCTAATGTGATAAAATACACCATCTTTCTATTTTTTTCTTCTCAAATTGATGACGCCCCATTTTTACTTATTGTATTCCACCTGCCATATTACTATCCTACCATGCAGCCTCACTATACTCCCCAATTCCTCTCTGCTTCATCCTCACAGCTAAGAGAGCCACCTACCTGTGTTTTATCAGTGAATCTGAACTCATTATACTTGATCTCCTCACCCAAATCATTGATAAAGATTAAGAACAACGGACTCAACTGCACCAATTCCTGCAGCAACCCACTAATTACAGCCTCACAAAAATATATTCTTATTTTGCACTTTCTGTTCATTAATCACTGCCTCCATTATGTGCACTCTAAATTATTAAATAATCTCTTGTTTGGCACCTTATCAAAAGTACTCTGAAATAGGAATTTTATATCCAAAAGTTTTTCACACAGACTTACCTGGAATAGAATCTGCTTGCCACACCACATTCACGGCACCGATCAATGACTTTTTTATATGTTTATGTTTCCATTGCTTACAATTCAAGCAATGTTTGTATCGATAACAAATCTGGAAGTTATCTAATTTGTCATGACAGTACTGAACACCTGCGGTCTGGGAAATGATTGCTGCAGGCACAGTTCCTCCCAGTTCTTACATGATGGTTGGTCCCATTCTCAACCAATGACCAGTCTCCCAAAAAATTCAATCATTTTTCATAATTTCATGAATTGTACCTTTATCCATCTTGTGATAACTTTGAAACGCCATCTGAGAGGCTCCATCCACTTTATTTCACTTAGTATGTGATTACTACTCCCCGAACTTCACTAAGGGTAATTGAAAATAACCTATCTTGTCAAGCTCCATGCTGGCTGTCTCAAGCACAGTCTGGAATTTATTGCAATCCTTGCTAGAATCTTTTAAATAGGCTGTTATGGATGATAGATAGTTTTGTTGCAGGTCCATCAAGGGACATCTTTGCCAGGTAATTGGAACGGGATGGAGATGAACATCAAGTACCACTGGAAGATCATTAACTCGATGAAAGATGCTCTTTCATCTGCCCAAAACCCGTTGGTCTACCAGCACCGCAACATGCTCGATCCAGACTTCAGGAGAACATGCTGAGGACTCAATGAAGTTTGATGCAACCAATGCCAAGACAGTGTTGGAGGATCACAATGTAGGGTCATTCCGTTGCTGTACATTGAGCAACAGAGTCCGGTGAGGACACCCCTCAGACAAGGGAAGAGATATCACCTTAGAGGGCCACATAAGCAACTGGTGATGTCCATGAATCACAGACTTCAAGCAGTCATTGCCTGCAAAGGATATGCAACAAAATACTAAACATGACTACTTTCATTTACATTACATTGCTGTGCCCCAAACATTATGGTGCCCTGAAATGGGGGGAATATGTGTGGGCACTGCTGTAATTTCATAGAGTGATACAGCGTGGAAACAAGCCATTTGGCACAACTTGCCCACAACTACACTAGTCCCACCTGCCTGCGTATGGTCCATATCCCTCCAAACCTGTCCAATCCATTTATCTGTCTAACTGCTTCTTAAATGTTTGTATAGTTCCAGCCCAAACTACCACCTCTGGCAGCATGTTCCATACACCCACCACCCTTTGTGTGAAAAAGTTACCCTTCAGATTCC
Source organism: Amblyraja radiata (assembly GCF_010909765.2). Taxonomy (NCBI): domain Eukaryota; kingdom Metazoa; phylum Chordata; class Chondrichthyes; order Rajiformes; family Rajidae; genus Amblyraja; species Amblyraja radiata. The sequence goes on from NC_045968.1 coordinate 26,820,108, forward strand.
TATTAAATCTTTTCTCCTTTATGTTAAACCTATGTCCTCTGGTCCTTAATTCACCTACTCTGGGCAAGTCACACACACCTCAAGAAAATCATTCAAACCCATAAGATTTTGTTGCACCAAAAGACGTTTATACTTTGTTCATACATACAGTACAACACATACTCAAACAGGCTCTTGACATGAAACATACATACACTGAAGACTTTTAAGTAGTAAACAATTGTAAACAAGACTCTAAACAGTAAACAATTTAAACAAGACACTAAACAATAAACAATTTTAAACAGTAAGTTTAATAGAATCGAATAGGATAGAATAGAATGCCTTTTATTGTCATTCAAACAACTTGGTTTGAACGAAATTGCATTTTCTACACTTTTACATTACAAAAAAACCCAAGACCCACACTTAACACAGTTTACACAAACATCCATCACAGTGAATCTCCAACAGCTCCTCACTGTGATGGAAGGCAAAGTCTTATCTCTTCCCTTTTTTCTTCTCCCGCGGTCCAGCAGTCCAACTGCAGCGTCGAGTCGAACTGGGTCTCCCGATGTTAAAGCCCCCGGCAGAAGATGGTAAGTTCTGTGGCCGTTTAAGCCACGCCGGGCGATGTTAGGCCCCGCTCCGAGTCCTTTGAACCCCGCGATTCCAGCGGGAGAAGTTGCCGTTGCAGGAGCTCCGAAAAGCGGTCTCCCACCAGGGACCTGCGAGCTCCCGATGTTCCTGTCCACCGGGCCTGCGGCCGGAGCATCCGAAGCTCCGAAGTCGGGTTGCAGCCGCGCGCCATGACAGCTCTCCCTGCTCCGAAGACGGCCAGCTCCGTGCTGGCGAGTCCGCAGGCTCCGCGACTGGAGCCCTCCGGTTGGTCCCGACTGGAGGCCGCCGCCGGCTCCACGATGTTAGGCCCAACGACACCGCAGACCCGACAGGGAAAAAGTCGGGTCCCCGTACAGGGAAGAGATTAACGGTTTCCCCCACAGCCCACAAATTTTAATAGTCCAGTTCAGTTTACGTTGTTTCCCACCACAAACTGAGACCTTATCAACTTATACGATCCGATAAAATTTTATTCATCCACAGAGGGAAATTGGTCTGCCGACTGTCACGACACACAAGCTACACAAAAACTTGAAATTAATAGTAAAAATGAAAAGAAAAAGACAAGTGACTGTTTGTTGGCTGCCGTGTGCACAGCACCTTCACTGGAACAAATGAACAAACAAACAAACAAACACAGACTTATCCCCTGGACAGAGGCAACTAAAGACAGAGAATGCCCCCCCTCCCCCACGCCAGGTCCCCCTTTTCTTCATGCAGCTCCCCCACACAGGAGCCCCATTGTCTTCCTGACCCCCTCACGCTCATCGCCCGTGAGGCCCCACCTCCACCGAGGCTCCCATTGCTGTTGAGGCTCATGCTGCTGCAACAAAGGCCCGACAGCTGCCGCCCAGGCACCATTGACGCCGAGGATCCCGCTACCGCTGCCGAGTCTTCCGCTGCCGCCGCTGCTGCCGCCACGGCTTCTATCACTGCCATTGCTGAGGCTCCTCCAGCAGAAAGGTACAAGGAAGCTAACTGTTCGTAAGTTTATTACTTTAAACCTAATTTTCCTGAATTTGACTAAATCTCCCCCCGCAATCTCCCCCCCCCCCCCCCCCCCCCCCCAACCACTCTTAGCGGCTCTCTGGCGGCACAGCCATTCCCTCCCATTGGATTCCTATAGGATTCCCATTGTGATGTAGAACACACAGGTAGTACTGCGCAGGTGCAGCTGAAGGGCACGGCAAGTGGAAAAGGGATTTATTAAAGCTTAAAATGTGAATAACTCTTAAAATATAACAACAATTTAAACGTTAAAGAGGAGATTTATTCAGTCCATTCTTTCTTGTTGCGTCTCTTGTTGCGTTCTGCAGCCGGGAAGGGGGTCGGCTTCAGGCGGGGGCCAGTGGGGGGAGCGTCCTGCAGCCTGGGGAGGGGCATGGCGTCAGGCGGGGCTGTCAGGTGCTGGTTGGGGAGGGGGGAGTGTCCTGTAGCCGGGGAAGGGGATGACTTCAGGCACTGGTCAGTGGAATGGGGGCTTTCTGGAGGGCTAGTATGGGTGTTGTGGGCCGAAGGGACTGGTTTCTAGAGGGCTAGTATAGGCCGAATGGATTCTTGGACTCACAGTTCACTCATTCACGGCTGGTGGACTCACAGTTCATTCACTCATGGCTGGTGGACTCACAGTTCACTCACTCATGGCTGATGGACTCACAGATCACTCACAGATCAGCTCAACTTCCGGACTCAGCGCGACATCTGACACAGTGCGACTTCTGGACTCAACGCGACTTCCGGACTCAACGCGACTTCCGGACACAGCGCGACTTCCGGACTCAGCAGCTTGTGGACTCACAGTTCAGTCACTCATGGCGTGTGGACTCACAGTTCACTTACTAATGGCTTGTGGACTCACAGTTCAGTCACTCACGGCTTGTGGACTCACAGTTCTGGACTCAACTCTCACTCACGGCTTCCGGGCTGACTGACTCATGCCCGTCCTCCTGGGCTTTATTCTCCTCGGGTGCCGGAAGCGGTGTTACCTTCATGGTGACTGTCAGACGAGAAGACCAATCTGCTGATCTCACAATTTAAAATAATAACTTTTCTAATTTTCCACCGATCGGAACAAAACCTGGTGTTCTTGGAGCAGAGGAGAAGGGTGAGTAAGGTGGCAAAAAAACCCTAACGATATAGGGTACCATTTTTGCGCAAATTTAAAAACAACGCAGATCGGAAGTGGTCAAGATGAGAGTTTTAGTAATAGTGAAGATAGATAGATAGATAATTTCACAGTAACACATCCCTGACTTGCCTTGTGCATCTCTGATGCACTGACATCCCTGATGAAGGTACTCATACCTTTTATAAATAAAATACATCCCTGACATGTCTTGTGCATCCCTGCTGCGCAGTGAATGAATGAATGCTTTATTGTCACAGCGAAGAACAAGGTATGCAAATAGTGGCCACATATGGGAGTTGACAAAGTTACAAAGTATACACAGTATCCGCACCAGGTCCCCCTTTGTCTTCCCCTTCCACACCCCTCCCGCCCTCACGGCATTCCCCCTACGGCGGGTCCTCCATTGTCTATTGTTCAAGATGGCGGCGCCCTGGTTGGCTGCGGCAGCATTGACTCTCGATAGCGATAGTTTTTTACGATTAGTGACAAGTTTTCTACAATCCGGCTTCATAACTTGCAGCGGGCAGGTTGCAAGTTAACGTACGATCATGGGTCATTACTGGAATTACAACAGTTAAGCAGTAGAGACTACGTGGACGTTGAACTTGAGGAACGCCTGCACTGTCTCAGACTGCTGCGTCGGGAGGACCCAGCGGCCTGCAGAGCCGCGGAGACATTCACAAACACTGGCCGCTACAGAAGGACACGGAGGCGGCGCTACAGAAGGACACGGAGGCGGCGCTACAGAAGACAGAAGCGGGGCTGTCGAGGTGGGCTAACGGCGAGGCTAAATCCCGGGGTGGGGGTGTGTGCATCTACACAAACAACAGCTGGTGTAATAATGCTACCGCTGTTTCCAGCCACTGCTCTCCGGACATAGAGTTTTTGACTGTGAAATGCAGGCCATTCTATCTGCCACAGGAGTTTACTGTGGTTAGCATTACTACTGTATACATCCCCCCCGCGGCCAACACTAAGGAGGCTCTGCGTATTCTCTACCGTTCCATCAGTGAGCTGCAAAGAAATCATCCAGAGGGCGTTGTCATTGTTGCTGGGGACTTTAACCAGGCCAACATGAAGACTGTCCTCCCTCATTTCCATCAATATGTGGACTTTGCTACACGTGGAGAGAATACGCTGGACCGGGTCTACAGTAACATCAAGCAGGCTTTCAGAGCAGCACCCCGGCCTCACCTCGGCTTCTCTGACCACCTCTCTGTAATGCTCATCCCAGCCTATAAGCCCCTGCTGATCAGAGAGAAACCCACTGTGAAGCAGGTTAGAGTCTGGTCTGAGGGAGCTATAGAAGCACTCCAGGACTGCTTTGAGTGCACGGACTGGGACATGTTCAGGACAGCAGCCACTTACAACCAAAACATCAATGTGGATGAGTATGCCATGTCTGTGTCGGGATATATACAGAAGTGCATGGAGGACGTCACTGTCATCAGGAACATCACAACCCTGGCCAACCACAAACCTTGGATTACTGCAGAGGTGCGTGCCATGCTGAAAGCACGGAATGCGGCTTTTAAATCTGGTGATTTGGGGGCTCTGAGAACAGCGAGAGCCAACCTCAACCGTGAAATAAGGAAAGCAAAGCGCGCCCACGGACAGAAAATCCAGGGTTTCTTCCAGGATGATACCAACACCAGGAACATGTGGGAAGGCATCCGGGCTATAACAAATTACAAGGCCCCTCAGATGTCTTGTAAGGATGACACAGACTTTCTCAATGAACTCAATAATCATTTCGGCAGGTTTGAGGCACTGAACACCACTACAGTGAGGAAATTAGAGCCTCAACCAGAAGAACAGACACTGTCTTTTGAAACTGCTGAAGTCCGCAGAATCCTGGAGGGCATTGACAAGCGAAAGGCAGCCGGACCGGATAACATACCGGGGCGTCTGCTTAGGGGATGTGCCGACCAGCTGGCCCTGGTTCTGACAGACATTTTTAACACCTCCCTGAACCAGGCCATTGTTCCATCATGTTTCAAGACAGCCACCATCATACCAGTTCCCAAAAAGTCCACAATAACCTGCCTGAATGATTACCGTCCCGTAGCACTCACACCAATATTAATGAAGTGCTTTGAGAGGCTTATTAAGCAGCACATGGTCTCTAAACTCCCCTCCAGTTTTGACCCGTTCCAGTTTGCTTATCGCCCGACAGAGGATGCTATCTCCTCTGCAGTCCACCTGACGCTACAACACCTGGAGGAGAAGAACACCCACGTGCGGATGCTGTTTGTTGACTTCAGCTCAGCATTCAATACGATAATCCCCCAGCATCTGGTGAGCAAACTGGCACCCCTAGGATTCAATACCACACTATGCAACTGGATCCTGGATTTCCTTTCTGAAATACCCCAGTCTGTGCGGGTGGGGAAGAACACCTCCTCGGTCATCACACTGAGCACCGGCTCCCCTCAGGGCTGTGTCCTGAGTCCGCTGCTCTTCACATTGATGACACATGACTGTGTCGCCAGGTCCACTACTAACCATATCATCAAATACGCGGATGACACAACAGTAGTGGGCCTCATCCACAATAACGACGACCAGGCATACAGAGAGGAGGTGGAGCAGCTGGTGAGCTGGTACAGCAGGAACAACCTTCTCCTAAATGTGGACAAAACCAAGGAGATTGTTGTCGGCTTCAGAAAGAAAAATCAGCCCAGTCACACTCCGCTGTGCATCAACAACTTAGCAGTGGAGCAGGTGAAAAGCATCAAGTTCCTGGGAGTGCATATAACGGATACCTTAACTTGGACTACAAACATCACATCTCTGGTAAAACGGGCACAGCAGCGTTTGTACTTCCTCCGCAGGATGAGAAGATCACACCTCCACCCTCCCATCCTCACCACATTCTACAGAAGCACCATTGAATCAGTCATGACCAGCTGCATCTCTATGTGGTGCGGCGGCTGTACAGCTGCGGACTGGAAGTGCCTTTAGAGAGTGGTGAGGACAGCGGAAAAAATCATTGGGACTTCTCTTCCTTCCATCATGGACATTGGTTACAAACGCTGTCTGACAAGAGCTAAGGGCATTACCAGAGCCCCCACACACCCACAATATGGACTGTTTACACTGCTGAACTCTGGGAGGAGGTAGCGCAGCATGAAGAGCGGGACAACCAGGTTCTGCAACAGCTTCATCCCCCAGGCCATAAGACTATTGAACTCACAATCAAACCGAGGCTAGAACTTTCTTATACATTGCCACTTTAAAAAACTTTCCTACATATCTATTTTACAGAACTATGCACATGAAGCACTTTTTATGGACACACTAAGCACTTTTACTGATCGCCTGATATAAATGTTATATTCTGCTGCTACTTTGAAGAGCCAATGCAACGAAATTTCATTCAATGTGCACTGTGTCTATGTGTATACCTGAATGACAATTAAAGTTATATTATTATTATTATTATTATTATTATTATTGTTATCTCCCTTCCCATCGTCACTGAAGTCCCCCCACACCGGGTATTCAATTGTTCCTTCCCTCGGCAGCAGCGTCCGCACTCCACATAGTTTGTCGGTCGGCGCCATCATTGAACAACGAACCAACCACTCCATTCTTGTTTTTGACCAATGCCTCAATTTCCCTCATCAGCCAAGTTTCCTTACATGTGCCTGCTTTGCCTTTCACTCTAATGGGGACATACACATCCTGATCTATCATCAGCGCACTTTTAAAAACATCCCACTTTGCCGATGTTCCTTTCCCTTCAAATAACCTTCTCCAGTCAACTTGAGCGAGACCTTCTCTCATACCCTCAAATTTGGCCTTATCCCAGTTGAACATTTTAACAAGTGGACCCTCGCCGTCCCTATCTATAACTATCTTAAACCTAATCAAACTGTCGTCACTGGTCCCAAAAGGCTCCTCCACAAACAGTTCATAAACTTGCCCCTCCCAATTTCCCAATACTAGATCCAGCTTTGCCTTCTCATGTGTGAGGGCCTCTACAAACTGTTTAAGAAAACTCTGCTGTACACCTTTGGGGAATTGCACCTAATTTAAACCCTTCACACTATGATTTTCCCAATCTATATTGGGATAGTTTAAATCCCCTACTACAACAACCTTATTTGACCTACAGCTGTCTGCAATCTCCCAGCACATTTGTTCTTCTAATTCCCGTTGACTGTTCGGGGGTCGGTAGTACACTCCCAACAAGGTGATCATCCCTTTTTTGTTCCTCAGCCTCATCCATATAGCCTCACAGGAAGAACCATCCATAATGTTACCTCTGATCACTGCCGTGACATGCTCCTTAACCAACAATGCAACCCACCATCCTCTTTTTCCCTCACCCCTGTCTCCCCTGAAGCTCATGTACCCCGGAACATTGAGCTGCCAGTCCAGCCCCTCCCTTAACCAGGTTTCAGTCATGGCTAAAACGTCCCAGTCGCTCGTACCTATCCATGCCCTTACCTATCAGGCCCCTTGCATTAAAATACATGCAGATTAAACCAACCCTCCATCCTCGCTCTCCGCCTTTCACTTGCCTATTCTGTCCACTAATCTTTCCCACACCACCCACCATACCAACTTCTAGCCTCTCACGTGCCTCTGTCCTGTACGAAATCCCATCCCCCTGCCAATCTAGTTGAAACCCTTCCATGTAGCATTAGCAAACCTGCCCGCTAGGTTGTTGGTCCCTCTGCAGTTAAGTTGCAGGTCAACCCTGCCACAGAAGGGATCCCAATGGTTCACAAATGTAAATCTCTGCCCCCTTCACCAACTCCTCAGCCACACATTCATTTCCCCTATCAACCTGTCCTTACCTTCACTAGCACGAGGTACTGGAAGCAATCCTGAGATCACTACCCTGCAGGTCCTACATTTCAGTCTTCTGCCCAATTCCATAAACTCGTGTTGCAGAACCTCCTTTCTCTTCCTACCTATATTGTTCATGCCAACATGCACAACAACCTCCGGCTGCTCCCCTTCACTCTTGAGGATGCCGTGCAGCTGCTCTGAGACGCCTGGACCTTGGCATCAGGGAGTGACACACCATCCTGGAGTCTCACTTATAAATCAGGACACAATGTGAAAACAGTTTGGAGAAACAAGACTGAGGATTTCAAAACCTGCAAGTGTTATATATCTCCACAAATTTCTCTCCAGTCGATAGTATCAAATGAAACCAAGCTGAAAAGAAATAAAATACATTTTCCCAAAATATGAACCAAACTGCAAATTAATTCCAAAGAAAACATATTAGACTCACCTATTTTAAATAGGTTGAGTCAGTGAGGCATTTTTGAGTGAAAGAATGTTCCATGGATTGCTTCATTTAACATTTGGCCTTTTGACAAATGTTAGCAGTGAATTAATTACCATCTGTAGGTGTGACCAAAGAAAAGCTGAAAAAAGGAACAACAGTTTAATGTGCGATCACGAAAAAGAAATATACCAAAATGAAAAGCTGGAAGTGGTTTTTGCAGGTTAGGGAGTAATTTACGGTCAATAATATTTAATCAGAATTAGTAATGTAAAAACAGAGAATGCTGATGAAAGATCATTGACCTGAAGCAGTAACTTTGTTTTTCTCTCCACAGAAGCTACCTGACGATGAGGATTTTCAGCAGTTTCTGATTTTGTTTTGGATTTCTGGCAGCTGCAGTTTTTTTCATTTTTTAATAATTAGAGACATCTCATATACAACAAGGTATACAACAAAGGCTTAGGACAGAACAAGACAAAAGGATATGATCTGGTGGAAACAGGAACTATTTTAATGTTAAATGAGAAGAATAATTCAAATAGGTAATCAGATATGAAGTAACAAAGAAAGTAAATCAAAACGTAGATGTCAAGAGACGGAACCAAGAACAATGCAGTTCCTGGTTCCTTCTCTAGGGCGGTCACGGTGGCGCAGCGGTCGAGTTGCTGCCTTACAGCGACTGCAGTGTCAGAGGTACACAAAATTGCTGGAGGAACTCAGCGGGTGCAGCAGCATCTATGGAGCGAAGGAAATAGGCGACGTTTCGGGCCGAAACCCTTCTTCAGACTGATGGGGGGTGGGGAAAGAAAGAAGGAAAAAGGGAAAGGAGGAGCCCGAGGGCGGGCGGATGGGAGGGTGGGAGGAGACAGCTAGAGGGTGAAGGAAGGGGAGGGGACAGCACAGGCTAGCCAAATTGGGGGAATTCAATGTTGATGCCATAAGGGCGCAAGGACCCCAGACGGAATATGAGGTGCTGTTCCTCCAGTGTCAGAGACTCAGGTTGGATCCCAACCATGGGTATGGTCTGTACAGAGTTTCTACGTTTCCCCCAGGATAGGTTATTCAGGCATTTGGATAGGCAAGGGCTGATTTCGGATAGTCAGCATGGTTTTGTAGGTGGGAGGTTGTGTCTCGCAAATCTGATTGATCTTTTTGAAGACGTGACCAAAAATGTCGATAAGGGCAGAGCTGTAGATGTTGTGTACATGGGTTTCAGTAAGGCATTCGACAAGATTCTGCATGGTAGGTTGCTCTGGAAAGTTAGATCGCATTAAACACCAGGGTGTGCCGCACAATGACTGCCTTACTGGAGAACAGGTTCACCCACTTAGAAGTTGTCAGGCCAGAAGATGTCAACACACTGAGCGGCGGACTGGCTTGCGAAGCAAAAAGTGCTGTTGAGCCAAAATGAAAGAGACCGCCGTCAGGCAACGGCGTGGTAGTTGGAGACTCCATTGTGAGAGGTACGGACAGGGGTTTCTGCGGCAACAGACGGGATTCGAGGATGGTGTGCTCCCTCCCTGGTGCCAGGATCCAGGATGTTATGGACAGAGTGCAGAAAATCCTCAAGGGCGAAGGTGAACAGCCGGAAGTGATAGTGCATGTCGGCACAAATGATGTCGGAAAAAAGGGGATGAATATTCTGCAGCGTGACTTTAGAGAGCTCGGAAAAATGCTGAAAAGCAGGACCTCCAGGGTGGTTATCTCCGGTTTGCTTCCAGTTCCTTGTGCAGGTGAGAGCAGGAACAGGGAGATACAGGACCTGAATGTGTGGCTGAGGAACTGGTGCAGGGGGCAGGGATTTAGATTCTCAGACCACTGGGATCTGTTTTGGAGTAAGGGGGAACTGTACAAAAGGGACAGATTGCACGTTAACAGGTGGGGGACCAGCATTCTGGCAGGCAGGTTTGCCACTGCTACATGGATGGTTTTAAACTAATGGATGGTATGGATGTTAGGCGGCGCGGCTCTCGCCAGCAGCGGCCTCTGCAGTCCGTCTGCGTTTTTATTATTTTATGTCTATGTTTTAATGTAGTTTTTGTTATTTTTGTTGGGGTATGTGTGTGGGGGGGAGGGGTGGGGGTGGTGTGGGGGGGAGGGGGAAACTTTTAAATCTCTCCCTGCACGGGAGACCCGACCTTTTCTTTGTCGGGTCTCCGTTGTCGTTGGGGCTGCAACGAGGAGCGGCCTCCAACAGGAAAACCGGGGGCTCCAGTGCCGACACTCACCTCACCGTCGCGGAGCTGGCCGAGTCCAGAGCGGGTGGAGCTGTGGTGGACGCTGCTGCGGCCCGACCCCCGGAGATTCGGTGGCTGCAACTGCGGGTTTGGCGGACGGCACCGGGAGCCCGCGGGTCCCTGGAGGGAGACCGCTTTTCGGGGCTTCCGCAACGGCGACTTCTCCCGCCCGAGTTGCGGGGTTGAAGAGCTCCTGGAGCGGGGCCTTACACCATCGCCCCGCGTGGCTTGGAATGGCGGCGGGCTGCGAGCGCGCACCGGGGGCTCTAACACCAAGACCCGGTGCGCGAACTTGCATTACCCGGCGTGGTTTAATGGCCACGGGACAATCGCCATCGCCCGCCGGGGGCTTTGACTTTGACTCTGACATGGGGGGGGAGAGTGCAGTGGAGAGATAAGTTTTTTTGGCCTTCCATCACAGCAATGTGATGGATGTTTATGTAAAATATGTTGTGTCTTGGGTCTATTTGTTGTAATGTATGGCTGCAGAAACGGCATTTCGTTTGGACCTCACGGGGTCCAAATGACAATAAATTGAATTGTATTGTATTGTATTGTATTGTAAACGGAGTTAAAGGGAAAGAGAGTAAAGGGATAGTTAATGACCCCAGAATTAATGGGAAAGAAAGCTCACAAAGGGATAGGAGAGATGGCCAAGTGATCAATGTGAAAGGTGAGATGCGTAAGAAATTAAAGTATTGTATATGAATGCATGAAGTATAAGAAGTAAAGTAGATGAGCTTGAGGCTCAGTTAGAGGCTGATAGATATGACATTGTGGGGATTACTGAGACGTGGCTGCAGGAGGATCGGGCTGGGAACTTAATATTCAGGGCTATACATCCTATAGAAAGGACAGGCAGGTGGGCAGAGGAGGGAGTAGCTCTGCTGGTGAGGGATGGAATTCAGTCCCTTGTGAAGAAAGACATAGGGACTGACGAGGTAGTCACTGTGGATTGAGTTGAGGAATTGTAAAGGCAAGAAGACTCTAATTGGTGTCATCTGCAGACCCCCAAATAGTAGCCCGGATGTAGTGTGTAAGTTGCAGAGCTGTTAAAACTGGCATGTAACAAAGGTAATGCCACTGTGGTGATGGGGGATTTCAATATGCAGGTAGACTGGGAAAATCAGGTTGGTTCAGGACCCCAAGAACGAGAGTTTGTAGAGTGCCTCCGAGATGGATTCTTAGAGCAGCTTGTAATGGAGCCGACCAGAGAAAAGGCAATTCTGGATTTAGTGTTGTCTAATGAACCAGATTTGATAAGAGAACTCAAGGTAAAGGAACTCAAGGTAAAGTGATCATAATATGATTAGTTTTAATCTGCAATTTGAGAAGGAGAAGGTTAAATCGGAAGTCTGCACCTATTTTCTATGTTTCTATGTTTCTCTGCCTCGCCAACAGTCTGTCTTCGTCTTTTTCATTCTTTGTGTTTTTAGTTTGTTGTAAAATGTATGTTTCGGTTTATCTTTAGTTTTGTATTATGAGGGGGGGGGGTAAACTTTTATTTTCTCTTTCCTTTATAGTGATGCAACTTTTTCCGTGTCGTATCTCGTTCCGCACTGCGGTCTAACATCGTGGAGTTGGCGGCCTCTTGTTTGGGACTTCTAGAGCTCCAAAACTGTGGAGCCTGTGGACTTTAACATATCGGAGCAGGCGATCCCTTTGCCGGGAGTCGGGTTTTGGTGCTCTAACCTGCGGGAGCTGTGGACTTTAAGCGATCAACTTTGGGAACTCCAAGCCGCAGGAGTTTCAATCACCCTTTCCAAAAGAATGAGGACATCTCCAATGCCATGGTATGAAAAACATTGTCCTGGGAGCAGATGCAGCGAAGACGGAGGAATTGGGAGTAGGGCATTGAGTCTTTACAAGAAGAGGGGTGAGAAGAAGTGTAGTCAAGATAGCTTATGGAGTCAGTCGGTTTGTAGTAGATGTTTGAGAAGGAGAAGGTTAAATCGGAAGTCTCAGTGATGCAGTTGAACAAAGGGGACTATGAAGACATGAGAGAAGAGCTGGCCAAAGTAGACTGGAAAGGGATCCTAGCAGGAATGACAGTGGAACAACAATGGCAGGAATTTCTGGGCATAATCCAGAAGACGCAGAATCATTGCATTCCAAAAAGGAAGAAAGATTCTAAGGGGAGTAGGAGGCAACCATGGCTGACAATCGAAGTTAGGATAGAATAAAATGAAGAGAAAAGATGTATAACACAGCAAAGAGTAGCCAGAAGCCAGAGGATTAGGAAACTTTCAAATGCAACAGAAGGAAACAAAACGAGCAATACGGTCTGAAAAGATGAAGTACGAGGCGAAGCTGGCCAGGACTATAAAGAAGGACAGTAAAAGCTACTTTAGATATGTTAAGGGAAAAAGAGTATCAAAGTCAAATTTCCTTGAAGGCAGACACGGGTGAAATTATTATGGGTAACAAGGAAATGGCAGAAGAGTTGAACAGAGATGAAGGTTGGTTAAGAAGGTTCAATTGTTGGGTATTAATGGTGGAGTAGCAAGATGGATTCAACAGTGGCTGAATGGGAGATGCCAGAGAGGCATGGCTGGATGGCTGTTTGTCAGGTTGGAGGCTGGTGACTAGTGGGGTGCCTCAGGGATCTGTGTTGGGTCCACTGTTGTTTGTCATATACATCAATGATCTGGATGATGGTGTGGTAAATTGGATTAGTAAGAATGCAGATGATACTAAGATAGGTGGTGTTGTGGATAATGAAGTAGATTTTCAAAGTCTACAGAGAGATTTAGGCCATTGGAAAGAGTGGGCTGAAAGATGGCAGATGGAGTTTAATGCTGATAAGTGTGAGGTGCCACATCTTGGCAGGACAAATCATAGGACGTACATGGTAAATGGTAGCGAATTGAGGAATGCAGTTGAACAGAGGGATCTAGGAATAACTGTGCATAGTTCCCTGAAGGTGGAATCTCATGTAGATAGGGTGATAAAGAAAGCTTTTGGTATGCTGGCCTTTATAAATCAGAGCATTGAGTATAGAAGTTGGGATGTAATGTTAAAATTGTACAAGGCATTGATGAGGCCAATTCTGGAGTATGGTGTACAATTTTGGTCGCCAAATTATAAGAAAGATGTCAACAAAATAGAGAGTGTACAGAGGAGATTTACTAGAATGTTGCCTGGGTTTCAGCAACTAGGTTACAGAGAAAGGTTGAACAAGTTAGGTCTTTATTCTTTGGAGCGCAGAAGGTTAAGGGGGGACTTGATAGAGGTCTTTAAAATGATGAGAGGGATAGACAGAGTTGACGTGGACCGCACCTCATGAAGTACAATGAGTGCCATACCATGCGGCGTAATAATAACATTCACTCCATTGTCGATCCTACCTTTTTTTCACTTCAAGGTAGCCTACTACCATCAACCAATACAACAGCAAATCCCAAGAAGGATATAAATGAGTTTTAGATAATAAATCATGAAATGAATAATACATCTCAAATCCTTTTAATCTTGTTCAATTCACATCTACCAGTCATAAGGTCAATATTAATTGGCAACATTAATACCACTAATATGTTTATTCAATAGTTTTCTAAAGGTTTATAGAAAACTAGCAAACATGGACACCATTCATTGATTTATTACAAGGATAGTATGGCACAACACAACTTTGGATTTAAATCTAATTACGGGTTGGGTAGGGTGGGTGGGGAGGGATGTGAGGCAGGTATATCACCGCTTTTGTCTTTCTTTCTCTTTATGCCTCTCCTCTTTCTTTCATTTATTCACTCTTTGGCTACACCACTTTGGTAGTCTAGGGGTTCTATCTTTGCACATCTCACTTTTTCTTTTGGTACACAAAAAACTGGAGAAACTCAGCGGGTGCAGCAGCATCTATGGAGCGAAGGAAATAGGCAACGTTTCGGGCCGAAACCCTTCTTCAGACTGATCGGGGGTGGGGGGGGGGGGGGACAAGAAAGGAAAAAGGAGGAGGAGCCCGAAGGCTGGGGGATGGGAGGAGACAGCAGGGGGACTGAGGAAGGGGAGGAGACAGCAAGGACTAACAAAATCCACCATAGATGAGGCTCGCACCAGGGTCTCTTCCATACCCCGCAACACTGCTCTCTCTCCATCCCCCCACTCGCAACAAGGGCAGAGTCCCCCTAGTCCTCACCTTTCACCCCACCAGCCGTCATGTAATCCTCCGTCAGTTTCGCCACCTCCAACGTGACCCCACCACTCACCACATCTTCCCATCTCCCCCCATATCTGCCTTCCGCAAAGACCGCTCCCTCCATAACTCCCTTGTCAATTCTTCCCTTCCCTCTCGTACCACCCCCTCCCCGGGCACTTTCCCTTGCAACCGCAAGATATTCAACACTTGTCCCTTTACCTCCCCCCTCGACTCCGTTCAAGGACCCAAGCAGTCGTTCCAGGTGTGACAGAGGTTTACCTGCATCTCCTCCAACCTCATGTATTGCATCCGCTGCTCTAGATGTCAGCAGATCTATATCGGTGAGACCAACCGGTGGTTGGGCGATCGTTTCGCCGAACACTTCCGCTCGGTCCGCAATAACCAAGCTGACCTCCCGGTGGCTCAGCACTTCAACTCCCCCTCCCACTCCATCTCCAACCTCTCTGTCTTGGGTCTCCTCCATGGCCACAGCGAGCAACACCGGAAATTGGAGGAACAGCACTTCATATTCCGCTTGGGGAGTCTGCATCCTGGGGGCATGAACATCGAATTCTCCCAATTTTGTTAGTCCTCGCTGTCTCCTCCCCTTCCTCAGTCCCCCTGCTGTCTCCTCCCATCCCCCAGCCTTCGGGCTCCTCCTCCTTTTTCCTTTCTTGTCCCCGCCCCCCCACCCCCGATCAGTCTGAAGAAGGGTTTCGGCCCGAAACGTTGCCTATTTCCTTCGCTCCATAGATGCTGTTGCACCCGCTGAGTTTCTCCAGCTTTTTTGTGTACCTTCGATTTTCCAGCATCTGCAGTTCCTTCTTAATCACTTTTTCTCTTTCTTGCTTTTTCTCCTTTCTTTTCTTCCTAAAAAGTTAAAATTGAAGCTGTACAATAACTGTATAATTTTATATGCCGTTGGTTCTATATTTGTACATTTGCTACTAATAAAAAAAATAAAAAATAAGAAAAGAATACTAGCAAACAGGTATTGTTATTGGTATTTGGTATTGGTTTGTTATAGTCACATGTATCGAGATACAGTGAAAAACTGTTTTCAGAAAGTTTGCAGAACAACTAAAAGTAAGAGATTTGCTGAAACAAAAGATGAATGGTCATTAACGATGGATATCGAATAAACTGGAGACCATACAAATGTGTGGACAAGATAAAACACGTGACCATAAAATCTGAGAGGCACATAAAGGCAGGCTGCACCTAACTTGGAAGAACTGGAAGGGAATTAGTATTCTTGCAAGGGGTGTTTGCTCACACTGCTCAAGAGGAATAAATCAATCTGACATGGGGCGGTGGTGGAGAGGGGTAGGAAGCATAAGTGACAGGGAAGTGGGTGGGGTGACTGACTTAACTGTACATGAATGGGCAGAGCAGACAAAGGAAGGGTGGGAACATGGGACAGCTGGCTGTCTCAATTGTGTTTAATACAAGGAATCTTAAAGAGCATATGAGGCTGCTAAAGAAGATGAGAGCCCTTGGTATTAGAGGGAAGATATTATCATGAATAGAAGATAGGCTGAATGGCTGAAGGCAAAAAATGGGAATAAAGGTGAGATGTCTCTGGTTGGCTGCCAGTGACTAATGGTGTTCCACGGGGGGTGGTGTTGAGTCCACTACTCACCGCGTTGTATATCAATGATTTTGATGATGGAATTGATGGAGTGGCCGAGTTTACGGATGTTGCAAAGAGGGAGGGGCAGGTAGTGTGGAAGCAGCAGGGAATCTGCAGAAGGATTTGGACAGGTAGGGAGAGTGGGCAAAGAAGTGGCAGGTGGAATACACTGTAGCAAAGTGCGCTGTCATGCACTTTGGTAGTAGGAATAAAGGAATAGACTATTTTCTAAATGGGGAGAAGATTCAGAAATCATAAGTGTAAAGGGATTTGGGAGTGCTGGTGCAGGGTTTCCAAAATGTTAATTTGCAGTGTCAATGGGTAGTAAGGAAGGCAAATGCAATGTTAGCATTCATGTCGAGAGGACAAGAATATAAAAGCTGGGATTTAATGCTGAGGCTTTATAGGCCACAAGTCAGACTGCATTTAGAGTATTGTTATAGTTTTAGGCACCATATCTGAGGAGGGATGTACTGGCATTGTAGAGAGTTCATAGAAGGCTTATGAGAAAGATCCTAGGGATGATTGGGTTCATTTGTGATGAGCATTTGACGATTCTGGGCCTGTATTCGCTGGAGTTTAGAAGGATGACAAGGATTTTATTAAAAGGACTGGATAGTGAATGTTGAGAGGATGTTTCCACTAGTGCGAGAGTCTAGATCCAGAGGGCACAGCCTTAGAACAAAAGGACGTACCTGTAAAAAGGAGATGAGAAGGAATTTCTTTAGCTGGGGGCGTGGTGAACCTGTGGAATTCATTGCCACAAACGGCTGTGGAGGAATTTGTGTATTTTTAAAGAGTGGAGATTGATAGGTTCTTGGTTGGTTAGGGTTTCAAAGGTTACGGGGAGAAGGCAGGAGAATGGGTTGAAAGGGAAGGAGTTGAATGGTGGAGTAGACTCGATGGGCCAAATAGCCTAATTCTGCTCCTATGACTTATGAAGTTACGACTCTGGACAAATAGTCTGGGAACATAACTATTGTAGCACCACCACACACTCAGTAAAGCTAAATGCATTGCACTATCAAAGCTTCTAAACCAAAACAGTTTCAGGACTGCTCTCTCCTCTCTACCAACATATTTCAAGCCCATAAATGCAAAGGTTTTGAATAAAGGTTAATGATTGAGAAGGGACTGTCTTGCTAGTCTTCACGTGCTTTGGTCACAAACACCCATTCCTTCCTTCAATCACGTTTTTGAAAATCTGACCATCTGGTTGTGCTTCCACTCCGTGCTTACCAACAGAAACTTAAGTGGGAGGATCCGGTACAGAATGTCATACAGTGCTGGTTTGAAGGAACAACTGAGCCCCCTACATGCAGAAACAAGGAACTGCAGATGCTGGTTTACTAAAAAAGACACAAAGTGCTGGAGTAACTCAGCTTGTCAGGCAGCATCTGTGGAGAACATGGATAGGAGATGTTTTGGGTCAGGACCCTTCTTCAGACTGCACGATTGCTTTGAGTCAGAGAACTGGTCCAACTTTAAGGACTCTGCGGCCAACCTAAGGTTGATGTAAAATCAAGCCATACACAAATACAACACGTGCAAGGAGAAAAGTACCTGAGTGTAGAATGGTGTGTCACGACATCACTGTTACAGAGAAAAAGGCAAAATTAGCATTGAATTAGCATCAATAGTGCCAAAGTGCAGATGATTGAATACTTCAAGTTCCTAGGCGGAAACATCACTAACAAATTTTCCTTGACCAGCCACATTGATGCTATGGCACACCGATGCCTCTACCTCCTCGGAAGGTTAATGAAGTTCAAGGTCAGTTCATTGTTACATGTACCAATGCAGTGAAATTCGAATGACCATACAGCCATACTAAAAAAAAGCAACAAGACACACAACTACATGAAAGTTAACATAAACATCCACCGCAGCGGATTCCCCACGTTCCTCACTGTGATGGAAGGTAATAAAGTCTAATCTTCTTCCTTTTTATTCTCCCGCAGTCGGGGCAGTCGAACCATCTGCAGTCGGGGCGATCGAAGCTCCCACAACTGACAGTCGAAGCTCCCGTGTTGGAGCGATAGAAGCTATCGCGTCGGGGCGATCGAAGCTATCACGTCAGGTCGGTCGAAACTCCTGCGGCTTGGAGTTCTCGAAGTCGGTCTTTGACCATAGACCGCAGCTCCACGATGTTAAACTCCGCCGGCTCCCGTGGTAGTCAGTCTCCAGTGAAGGCCGCCAACTCCTCAATGTTAGTCCGCAGTGCAGACGGAGATATGAAATGGATAAAAATCGCATCTCCGACGAGGTAAGAGATTAGAAAAAGCTTCCTCCAACCCTACATAAAACATGCTAAACACTAAAAACATACATTAAACACATGTACGTCAAGACGTTGGCGAGGCAGCCATTGCTGGCGCCACCTGGTGGTGGTTATGTTCAGCATATCTCCAACGACTCTTATCGATTTCTATAGATGAACCACAGCTTGATTTGTCTGTGACAGATCCATCCTTTCCTTCTCCCTTCACCAACATCGCAGCTCTGCGGCATCATCCTCCTCCCCACCGCTGATGGCGCTGTGACGAGAGGTGGACGCTAGCGCCCCCACCAGCTTGGAGGAACACAGGTGGTCGGAGCCTGAATGGAAAAGCAGTAAATGGTAAATATTAAACCTGACAGCAGCAGCAGATTAAGCCGAGTAGTAAACAGTGGGCTGGGCAGTATCAGGCCGGCGTGTTCCTTCTGTCTACAGGCTATTCCAGTGAGGTGTTGTCCGGGTAGATCCCCAGAAGCAGCAAGGCCCCGCAAGGTTTAAAACCCGCTTGAGGTGCAGCTGAAATCTGGGCTCAGTCAACCAGAGCAGAACACGACATTGTGCTCTTTAATTGTGCCGGCTTACTTGACAGCGCAACTTTGCGTAAAAGCGCCTGAGATATTCGTAGTTCAAAAGCCTCGTAGCTTGAAATGTGTTGATGAATTAGAAGAAAAGGGAGCAATCCTGGTGCACGTAAAGCCAGTTTACTTCTGTATTCTCTCTCGCCCTCATTGTTGGAGATGGTTTTACCACGTGCTTTCACTGTTTTGCGATCTTTGTACTTGCATTGTACTTGCGATCTTTATTGCATTACTGAATGCAACTGTTTGTCGAAAACGTTGCACCAGATGCCCTTTTTATATTTCCGCAGAAATTAACCAGGTAAACCAGACCTCTGTCTGAAGAAGGGTTTCGGCCCGAAACGTTACCTATTTCCTTCACTCCATAGATGCTGCTGCACCCGCTGAGTTTCTCCAGCATTTTTGTGTACCCTCTGTTTAAACATATCAGCTGTGCACATTACTGGCAGAATGGGATACGTGGCCGTAATACTGAGAGTCAAAAAGTGAAAGTGAAACTGGCAGGATTTAGTAGGTCATTTGGAAGCTGCACTTTTGTGCTAAAACGATTAAATGTTAATAGTTTAAAAAAAAAATCTGTAACTGAATTCTGGCATTAAATGTTCCATTACCAATCTCCTGTGAAATCCATTCTGAATGGAAGGTAAGACTAGGGGGCGTCGTCCAGACTAGGGGGCCCCGCCCAGTTGCGTATGGCTGCCCAGCTGTCCGTCCTTTCACTCCTTTTATTTATTTATTTTTTAGTATGTTTGGAGGTCTATTCTTTTTATGCGTGGGGGGGAGAGAGGGGGAAACTGTATTTCTCAGCCCCTATCTGGTCGGAGAGGCAGCTTTCCTTCGAGCAGCAACTTCGACCCGTCCTCACGGCCAACCATCAGGGTCTGGAGTGGCGTTTCCTGACTGGACCGGCCAGAACCATGGCTTCGGTGGCGGCACAGCCCTGGAGAGCTATCGCGGAGCGGGCGATGCCTTACCCGGGTCGCCGCGCTGGAGCTCTGGTGTGCTGAGCCCGCTGATGAACATCGCACAGCTACGGGATTGTGGTGCGGCCAGCCGCGGGTGGCCACGCTGACCTTAAACATCGTGGAGCCTGGGATCTCTTGCCGGGATCGCCAGTGGTGGAGCTCCGTCCGTTGGCTTCGGAAGCCGCGGTCTCTGGTAAGGATGTAGCCGTACCAGGCATCCCAAGCCGCTGAGAGGATTCTCGCGATCCATCACCCGGCGAGGGGATGGGGACTGGACTGTGCCTTCCCTCACAGTGGGAACCATTGTGGGGGGATGTTTTTATGTTTTATGTTAAATCTCTTTATAATGTTATGTTGTATTATTAATGTGCTGCAATGGCAACTTGAATTTCACTACACCAATTGGTGTATGTGACAATAAATGAACCTTATGAACCCTTAGGCCTTTGCAGACTATATCATGCGAAGGCATATTTAATACTTGTATTTTCAAAATGACTTCCTTATCTGGGGTCAGGTGTCATTGCTGACAGGCTACCTGGCAAGAAGACAGTCATGTGTAATATTTGCACATTGATAGCTAAAATTGCCCAGCCCTCTTTTATGTTGACTTGAAATTCAACTAATTCGAGAACAAATGTGCCAGGTGACCATCTTCAACGAGGGACAATGTAAACATCGAACTTTCATATTCATTTACCACTGCTTAGTCCACCTCTGTCGATATCCTGGTATTCACTATTGACCAGAAACTCAACTGGACCAGCCACATAAATACTGCAGGTACAAGAGCAGGTTAGCGGCTGGGTATCCTGTAATGAGTGATATATCCCAATGCCATCATTACTGGTACAAGTCTGGAGTGTAATGGAAAAACTGTCCAAGATGAGCTGAGAACTGTCTATTTCTAGTAGCCTACTTGATTGGGCAGTGGGCAGGTGCTATAGACCTGCACGGGAAGGTAGACGGTCTCACCCTCATGACTCTCGGGCAGATGGAGCTCGTTAGCCTGGGAAGGCAGTCCATCTAGGGGAGAGAAAATTCTGATTTAAAACCTCCACTGCCTTGTGGCCATTTCCAGGCATGGAAAAGGCTCCTGGAGTAAACCTCAAGAAAATCTGGAGTCGGAGCCCCTAAGGCAGTTCATCGTTGTCTACAACCTTGCTCTGGCAGCTCCTGCGACGGCGCTGGTGCCAAACAGCAACGGCCCTGCTGTTCCTTTAGAAAGATCAGCGACGTGGAGAGGGGGATGTGCTGCTTGGGCAACAGCTTGTCCTCTGTATGACATCGCCCAGGCTTGCATCCAACCGCACATCACCTGCAAACTGGGATACATCACCTATGGTCAGTCATGACCGAAGGGGGCCTACAAATACTTGATTGGAACCTATCAACCACCTCAAACATTGACACGTGATGAATACACTGTGGCTGCAGTGCACCTCAAAGCATGCTATGGTTACTGTCACAGGTTACTCCAACAGCACCTTCCAAACCCACTGTCTCCATTACATGACTGTCGAGCAGCAAGCTGTGGGTTCCCTTTCAACTTGTACACTAGATGACATATATTCATTCAGCATCTAAATCCTTTTGTTTAATACGCAATAGCACGATGGGAACACCTGCAGAAGGACTATAGCGGATCAAGAAAGCTTGGGCAGAAACCCTTCTTCAGACTGATGCAAGGTGAGGGGGGCGGGATGAAGAAAAGAAGTGGAGGAGCCAGAGGGCTGAGGGAGTGCTTAGAAGGGGAGGAGACAGCAAGGGCTAAAGGAAATTGGAGGTCAATGTTCAGGCCACCGGGATGCAGACTGCCCAAGCGGATTATGAGGTGCTGCTCCTCCAGTTTCCGGTTGTGCTCACTCTGGCAATGGAGGAGGCCCAGGACAGAAAGGTCGGATTTGGAATGGGAGGGGGAGTTGAAGTGCTGAGCCACAGGGAGATCAGGTTGGTTAATGTGGACCGAGCTGAGGTGTTCGGCGAAACGATCGCCAAGCCTACGCTTGGTCTGCGGATCGAGCGGAGGTGTTCGGCGAAACGTCTCAAAGCCCTCCAGTTCTTCCTCGACCGGAGAACCAACCAATACCAGTCCACTGATACTCTCCTCTGCCTAGCGGAGTTGGTCCTTACCCTCAATAACTTTTCATTTGACTCCTCCCATTTCCTCCCAACACAAGGCGTAGCTATGGGTACTCGCATGGGCCCCAGCTATGCCTGCCTCTTTGTAGGGTATGTAGAACAATCCTTGTCCAAGACGTGCCAGGGCCCCATCCCCGACCTCTACCTCCACTACATTGCATTGGTGCTACCTCCTGCACCCACACACAACTCACTAACTTCATCAACTTTCACTAACTTTCATCCGGCACTCAAATACACCTGGACCATTTCCGACACTTCCTTACCATTTCTTGACCTCATTATCTCCATCGCAGGTGATAGACTTTTGACTGATATCCACTGACTCCCATGGCTATCTAGACTACACTTCTTCCCACCCTGCTTCCAGTAAGGACTCCATCCCCTACTCCCAATTCCTCCGTCTACGCCGCATCTGCTCCCAGGATGAGGTGTTCCACACCAGGGCATCGGAAATGTCCTCATTCTTCAGGGAACGGGGGTTCCCCTCCCCTACCATAAACGAGGCAATCACCAGGGTCTCTTCAATACACCGCAACACTGCTCTCTCTCCCCATCCCTCCCCCCCCCCACTCGGAACAAGGGCAGAGTCCCCCTAGTCCTCACCTTCCACCCACTGGCCGTCACATACAACAAATAGTCCTCCGTCATTTTCGCCACCTCCAACGTGACCTCACCGCATCTGCCCATCTTCCCCCACCCCCATCCCCTGTCTGCTCTCCGCAAAGACCGCTCCCTCCATAACTCCCTGGTCAATTCTTCCCTTCCTACCCGCACCACCCCCTCCCCGGGCACTTTCCCTTGCAACCGCAAGAGATGCTACACGTGTCCCAAAACGTTGCCTATTTCATTCGCTCCATAGATGCTGCCGCTCCCACTGAGTTTCTCCAGCAATTTTGTCTACCGCAAATTTTCAGTGGATCTGTTTACACGAAAGAAGGAATAAATTACTATTTATGTCATTGAGATGTTTTCACCAAAAAGCAAATAAACCTGTTGAGAGGACACAAGAAAGAAGATTGGTAGATGCATTCCAATGTTGCATAGGCTGTATACAAATTTCTGCATGTGAACATCTCGCATGACCTGTCTGCGGCCCGGCACATAGTGTAATCACAAAGACCAGGTCCTCTACTTTCTAAGAAGTTTAAAATAAGTTTGGCATGTCACTGAATACTCTTGACAAAATTCTACAGATACGCTATAGACTATATATTGACTGGTTTCATCATAGCCTGATATGGCAATTCCAATTCACAGCAATGCTAGAAGCTGCAGAGAATGGTGGACTCAGTCCAGTCTGTGGTGGAGTGCAGCCTCAAGAAGGTGGCATCTATCATCAAGGATCCTCGCATCCAGGCCATGCACTCTTTTAATGGTACCATTAGAGCAGGAGGTAAAGATGATGAAAGTCAAAGGTTTCAAAGGTCTTTTATTGTCGTGCACCAATTTAAAAAGGGTCAATGATATGCAAATTACCATACAGCCATACCGAAAAAAGAAACAAGACACACAACTACGTATGTTAACATAAACATGACAATATAAGACCTTCTATACCTCCTGCTCCAATGGTTGCTGTTCTATGGAACAAGAAGCTTGACTCATCAATAAATGAATGGTGTATTGCAATACACTTTGCTCACAGCGACAAGGAATTTGTTATCCTGAATGTGTATACACCCTAGGAATGCCATCAGAATGAGGATGAATATTTAAATAGACTTGCTTTCATCTATTCCTTTATTCAAACCAATAATTATTGCAGTGTAATTACAATCACTACAAAGTGATTATTGTAGTGTATATGTCATTGGGGATATGAATGCAGGTATCTCAGATAGCAACTCATTATTTGCCAATCATGGCTCAGTTCTGTCAAGATAAAAATTTAATATTGTCAAGCAAAGTGATTTTACCTACAGATAGTTAGACTTATATTAGTGAGGCCTGGCACACTACGTCATGGCTGGACCACTGTATTAGTACAGCTGATGCACATGCCTCATTGGGATGTATGAGCATTTTGTATGGGGCAGCAATGACTGATCATATACCTGTTGCAATGACAATAAATGTTGAACACCTACTTGTGGTATACAGAGATAGAAATAGCTTTAACACAGAAAAACTGGACTGGTCAACCCTCACAAAGGAAGACATCTTAGCCTATGATGCCCATACAGATAAATCCTTAAGCAATATTCATCTACCTAAAGATGCAATAATATGTAGTAATGTTAATTGTAAGGATATGAAGCATAGGAGAGATATCTGCTCCATGTATAATAATATAAAAAGAGCTTTATATGTAGACAGTAAGCCCAACTGCAACCAGACAGGGGCCTGAGTTTGAATACAAGAAGCTCACTAATGCAAGATATAAGTATGCTGTTCGCTTCATGTGTAAAAATGAGCAAGCTATGAGGGCTGATTCCATGGCTAAGAAGCTGCTAAGTAACAATGCTACTGATTTTTGGAAAGACGTGAGAGCACTTAACAGTTGCAAAACATCTCTACCATGCACTGTAGATGGAATCTCCGGAACAGCTAATATCGCGGAGATATGGCAACACCATTATAGTACTTTATTCAACTGTGGCCAAGGTGATTTGTTTAGGGTGGACAATATTGAGAGTAATGCTCATTGGTGATTATGTCACATGAGGTGTATCATGCCATGAATAAGCTGTCCAACAACAAAGCAAGTGGCTTGGATCATATTTCTGCTGAACATAAGTATGTGAGTATGAGGATGGCTCCTCTCCTTGCTATTTGTTTTACTGGCTTTATGATTTATGGCTTGTTACCAGACTCAATGTTGTCTGTTCTGTAAGTGCCGGTCATTAAGGACAAAACTGGTAAAGTAGGCAGGCTAAATAATTACAGGCCCATAGCTTTAGCCAGCATATTGTCAAAAGTCTTAGAAAGAGTTCTGCTGGATAGAGTAAATGAGTTTGTTAACTCCACAGATAGCCAGTTTGGTTTTAAAGCTAAACATGGCACTGACGTGCATATATGCCATGAAGGAGATTGTAAACAAATCTAAGGAAACCTAGATGGTGTAGTGCTAGTAACATGTTTGTGGCTGCAGGAGTCAGTACTTTAGAAGCTATCCTAAGAAATCATATGTATAAATTCATTTGCTGAATAAGTGAGTAAAAATGGAATTATTGTGGCCTTGTCAAACATAAGGTTTAACACTACATGCTACGAATCCCATGGTATCGTTGTCTTGCAGGACATTGACTTTTTTTTCTGGATTTTAATTCATGTATTGTTTTTTAATAAATAATTTATGATGCTTTTATAAGTGATATACTAAGATTTTATTTGTATTTTATGATGTTTTTATATGCAATGTATTTTTATGTAATGTTGTCCGTTTTCTGGACCTTGAGTCCGAAAGAAAGTTTATTATTATAAACATCCACCCCGGTGGATTCCCTACATTCCTCATTGCTATGGAAGGCAATAAAGTATTTTCCCCCCCATTTTTCTCCCGCGGTCGGGGTAGTTGAACCATCGATAGTCGGAGCGATCGAAGCTCCCGCAGCCGGCGGTCAAAGCTCCCGCGTCGGGGCAATTGAAGCTCTCACGTCGGGGCGGTCGAAGCTCCTGCGGCTTGGAGTTCCCGAAGTCTGTCTCTGACCAGAGACCGCAAGCTCCACGATGTTAAAGTCCGCAGGCTCCAGTGATAAAGCTCAGTGGTCGATCCCTGGCAAAGGGATCTCGGGCTCCACGATGGTAAGCAGGGTTCTAAATTAACGGTTGCCCGGGTGCCAATTGCCACCTAAAGTCCTGCTGGGCAACCTAAAAGCTGTGCCATTTTGCCCGACTTGGCGAGCACCCGGGTCACCTCCCGTTCAACTCTGAATGGGCCCCCCTCTCTAGCTCTCTCTGTCACTCTCCGTCTCCGCCCGCCATCCGTGTCCGGGCCGCCAGGCTCCCTCTCAGCTCTCCAGCCGCTCCTCATCCGCCGGCACGGCCGGCCGCCTTGCACATGCGCACAACCACGGCCAGCACATCATCAGCCGCCCTGCACATGGGCACTGCCACGGCAACTGGTCGGCGCCGAGCACTTTCTCCCTCCCTTTGCATTGTGGGAGACCTGGCCACCATGGCTGTCTGGTCGCCACCTCGCCGCGACCGCTGAAAATCAACGCAGAGTAACTCCCTGGAGTAATTCTTGCTTCAGGGAGCAAGAGTTACTCCAAAAATATTCCAAATGGAATTTAAACTGGAGGTGATGAAGGGTCCACCACCAAACTCTGAACAATAACAGCCTATTGCTCTTTATCTGTTTATTTATTGTGTGTATATATATGGTCTATGGTATATCGACACACTGAACTTTTATCTCCTGTTCTGTATTATGTTTACATATTCTGTTGTGCTGCAGCAAGCAAGAATTTCATTGTCCTATCTGGGACACACGACAATAAAATTCTTTTGACTCTTGACTTAAGCAAAAAAGGGTTCTTGGGGAAAAAAGAGCTACCTTAAATTTAGTTGCGTCTGGTTGGATATCTGTGGTAGGGTGAAGACTATTCCATACTTTAATTGTGTGGGGGAACACCATGGAGCAGCCAGCCTCTCTGGATAGAAGAAATTGGGTGACGTTTTGGGTAGAGGTCCTTCTTTAGACTCCCTCTGGTTTTAGTGTTTTTTGTTTAATTTAAAGATACAGCGTGGAATCATGCCCTTCGGCCCACCGATTCCACGCCGATCACCCGTACACTAGTTCTATCCCACACATTAGCGACATAAATCAAAGTCAAGAGTGTTTTATTCTCTCACGTCCCAGTTAGAACAATTAAATCCTTCTGGCCCTGTCCCACGGTACGAGTTCATTCCAAGAGCTCTCCCGAGTTTGCCTTGATTTGAACTCAGAGATTTATGGTAATGGCCGCTCGTCGGTACTCGGGGCTCTCGTGGACATTTTTCAACATGTTGAAAAATCTTCACGAGTCTTCCCGAGCTTACCTGCCGTTAGCGAGTCTTCCCGAGTACCTGCCGTTAGCGTTATGAGCCACCAAGAAACGTCCCCGAGCACCGGCATACCCGCTACGTTCATTCTCCGTGCTTACCACGAGTTTGATTTTTTTTTAAACTCGGGAGAGCTCTTGGAATGAACTTGTACTGTGGGACAGGGCCATTATTTGCAGCAGCACAACAGAATATGTAAACATAGTACTCTGTAAACAATGTTATAAACGAGAAAACAAAACGGTGTTCTATTGTGTGGGTTGGAAGGAACTGCAGATGCTGGTTTAAACTGAAGATAGACACAAAAAGCTGGAGTAACTCAACAGGTCAGACAGAATCTCTGGGCAAAAGGAAAATATTACTTTTTGGGTTGGGTCTGAAAAAGGTTCCTGCACACCTTTGGAATGTGGAAGGAAACAAGAGTACCCAGAGAAAACCCATGCGATCAAAGGGAAATGGAGTAAAATCCATACAGACAGCACCCATATTCATGATCAATTCAGGGTCTCTAGCGCTTTTAGCCAGCAAATGTATGGCCAATGTACTGCCCCATAATCTTGAACTGAATTAAAACATACAGTAGCTGTAAAGGGGGACATAGTGTCACTTAGAGATTTAAGACTGAAAATGGATAGTTTTTTTTAGTAACCAAAGTTATCAATGTATAATTTTTTTGGTGTGGGAAAACAAAATATAGTGGCACAGCTGGTAGACTTGCTGCCTCACACACCAGAGATCTGTGTACGATCCTGTCCTCGGGCACTGTCTTTGTTGAATTTGCACATTCTCCCTGCAAGCGTGTGGGTTTCCTCACACATCCCAAAGATGCATTGGCTTTGTAGCTTAACCTGTATCTGTAATATTGCCTCTAGGGAGTGGGTGAGGAAAGTGGGATAACAGAACTTGTGTGAATGGGTAGACAAATGCTGGAGAAACTCAGCGGGTGAGGCAGCATCTATGGAGCGAAGGAAATAGGCGATGTTTCGGGTCGAGACCCATCTTCGGACTGATGTGAGGGTGGGGGGGGGGGGGGGCTGGAAGAAGAAAGGAAAAGGCGGAGATAGTGGGTTGAGGGAGAGCTGGGAAGGGGAGGAGGAAGCAGGGACTACCTGAAATTAGAGAAGTCAATGTTCATACCGCTGGGGTGTAAACTGCCCAAGCGAAATATGAGGTGCTGCTGCTCCAATTTACGGTGGGTCTCACTCTGGCCACGGAGGAGGCCCAGGATAGAAAGATCCGATTCGAAATGGGAGGGGGAGTTGAAGTGCTGAGCCACCGGGAGATCAGGTTGGTTATTGCCAACCGAACGGAGGTGTTGTGCGAAGCGATCGCCAAGCCTACGCTTGGTCTCACCGATGTAGAGCAGCTGACACCTAGAGCAGCTGACGCAATAGATGAGGTTGGAGGAGGTGCAGGTGAACCTCTGTCACACCTGGAAAGACTGGGGCCTTGAATGGAGTCAAGGGGGGAGGTAAAATGACAAATGTAGCATTTCCTGCGGTTGCAAGGGAAAGTGTCAGGAGAGGGGATGGTATGGGTGGGAAGGGAGTTATGGAGGGAGCAGTCTCTGTGGAAAGCCGACAGGGGAGGAGATGGGAAGATGTGGCCAGTGGTGGGAATCCTGTTGGTAGATAAAAACGTTGGAGAAAATCAACGGGTGAGGCAGCATCTATGGAGCGAAGGAACAGGCGACGTTTCGGGTCGGGACCCCCCTTCAAACTGATGTCGGGGGGGGGGACGGGACGGGGGGGACATAGAAACATAGAAAATAGTTACAGGAGTAGGCCATTCGGCCCTTCGAGCCTGCACCGCCATTCAATATGATCATGGTTGATCATCCAACTCAGTATCCTGTACCTGCATTCTCTCCATACCCCCTGATCCCTTTAGCCACAAGGGCCATATCTAACTCCCTCTTAAATATAGTCAATGAACTGGCCTCAACTACCTTCTGTGGCAGAGAATTCCACAGATTCACTGTGTGAATAATGTTTTTCTCATCTCGGTCTTAAAAGACTTACCCCCTTATCCTTAAACTGTTACCCCTTGCGTGTTGGATGGAACTGGTATATGATAGATTGCTGGTCGGTGTGGACTTGGTTGGCTGAAGGGCCTGTTTCCATATACATGCTTTACATATATACCTTAATTTCATTGAACCATGTATGATTGCATATGTGCCATTATTTCTGTCTTGTTTCTATATTCAAAGGGTAAGGTTGATTGATTTATTTGTGCAGAACAGTGATGGAAGTCCGACTCTTGCCTTGTTTCTCTGTGTTTTTCTGCATATATATGCATAACAGCATGAATATAATCTGATTTTCATACATGAATATAGTCATTCATGTGCTGCACCTGTTGATCAGAGCCTGGCTCTATTGTGGAATGTAATTAGGAATGTAATTTAGCCTAACCATATTCATACCTAATCCAATTTAAAGCATAAATGTTGCATTCAAGTATAAGTTGGATCGACAACCATTGCTGGCACCACCCGGGGGCTGTTCCATATAATGTTCAGGAACAACTAACTTCCTATATTTATTTATGCATAACCTATGTCTATATGTGTTGTTCAAGTGCCTCTGATGCTGCTGCAAACAAGATTTTCATTGCATTTGCATATGACAATGAATACTTGGAATTGTTCATTACTATTGACAAGGCACACAGAGCTGCAAAGCTTTTTATCTAATTTGCATTTTGGTATCAGTTATCCTTTGTATATTGTCATTCTGTTTATTTACAAATTCACAGGTGCATATTTCCATTTTTTTATAGGTGTTTTGCAGAAATTATTGAGTTATTTGTGGAGCAATGGAAAAAAATGCATGCCCCGCAAAAACGGATGGGCCTTCAGTTACTCAAGGTTGTCCAAAGTTGGCAGAACTGCAACAAAAAAATAACTCGGCAAATGAATAGTAAGTGCGATCATCATCTTGGGAAAATTGTGGACATAGCTTTGGCCATATGATCATGTGAAAGAAACGTATTGAAATTACAGTGATATAAATGATGGACTATACTGTTTCTTCTTAATGAGAAATGTTTCCCAACTCCTAATTTTGTTAATATTTTTATGTTCTTTCCAACTAAAAGAGGTATCCTCTTTACCGGCCTTTCTGAAAGATTCTTACTGACTTAGTCCAGTTTGATATCCGAGCTAGTTAAAATGGGTACCAAAAAAACCATGGATTGAAATAGCAGCATGAAGTGAATATGGTAGTCATGCATCCAACTGCTGGTATTTGAAGTGTGGTTTAACTCCTTGCTTTAGCTGTCTGTTAAGAATACAAGCCAGTCAAAAATGTTAATAATGCAGAAATCCATGGGTGGGTTTAAACTAAACAGTGGGGGGGTAGTGTCAACAATGTGGAAACGGATGCAAACAGTTAATGGGAAAAAGAGTTTAGAAAAGGTCACGTTTAAACTAATAAGGCAGGGGGATGGGAACCAATGCAAGGAGACATAGGGCCATAAAAAGAGGACAGAAGCAAAAGGTAGAAGGAGTAAAGAAAAACAAACCTGAAAGCTTTGTGCCTTAATGTTAGGAGCATTCGTAATAAGGTGGATGAATTGAATGTGAAGTTAGTAGTTAAGGGACATGATATAGTTGGAATTTCGGAGACATGGCTCCAGGGTGACCAAGGCTGGGAGCTAAACATGCAGGGGGTTTCAATATTCAGGAAGGATAGGCAGAAAGGAAGAGGAGATGGGGTGGCATTGCTGTATTAAGAGGAGATTAATGCAATAGTAATGAGAGACATTAACTTGGATGCTGTAAAATCAGTATGGGTAGAACTGAGAAATAGCCAAGTTCAGAAAACGCTTGTTGGAGTTGTTTACAGACCACCAAACTGCAGTGGGGAGGTTGGGGATAGCATCAAGCAGGAAATGAGGGATGCGTGTAGCAAAGGCACAGCAGTTTTCATGGGTGACTTTAATCTACATATTGATTGGGCCAACTAAATTGGTAACAGCGCTGAGGAGGAGGATTTCCTGGAATGTTTACGGGCTGTTTTTTTTAAACCAATATATAGAGGAAATGACTAGAGGACAGACCATCCTAGACTGGGTATTGGGTAATGAGGAAGGATTAGTTAGCAATCTTGTTGTGCAAAGCCCCTTGGGCAACAATGACCATAACATGGTGGAATTCTGCATTAGGATGGAGAGTGACACGGTTAATTCAGAGACTAGGGTCCTGAATCTAAAGAAAGGAGGATTTGCAGGTATGAGATGGGAATTGGCCGATTGCTCAGTTTGGCCGGGTGGCCAGCTCTATGAAGAGTCCTGGTGGTTCCAAAGTTCTTCCATTTAAGAATGACGTAGGCCATTGTTCTCTTCGTGACCTGCAATGCTGCAGAAATTGTTTTATACCCTTCACCACATCTGTGTCTCGACACAGTCCTGTCTCAGAGGTCTACTGACAATTCCTTCATCTTCATGGCTTGGTTTTTGCTCTGACATGCACTGTCAACTGTGGGACCTTTTATAGACAGATGTGTGCCTTTCCAAATCATGTTCATTCAATTTAATTTACCACTGGGGACTCAAATCAAGTTGGAGAAACATCTCGAGGATAATCAATGGAAACACGATGAACCTAAGCTCAATTTTGAGTGTCATAGCATAGGGTCTGAATACTTATGTAAATGTGATATTTCAGTTATTTATTTTTAATTACTTTGCAAAAAACACCTGTTTTTGCGTCTTCATTCTGGGGAATTGTGTGTAGATTGATGATAAACAAATAATTTAATCCATTTAAAAATAAGGCTGTAATGTAACAAAATGTGGAAAAAGTGAAGGGGTCTGAATACTTTCTGAATGCACTGTATAAATTGCTAGCCCATTAAAATGATCCACATTTTCATATTTTAAGAAAGAGAGCTTTAACACTTCAGTCTGGGATAGATTTGGACCCAGTCTACAGAGGTAAAAGGCAGCAATCATGTCATGGTGCCAACCAGCCATTTTACCTGTAATTTTCCTTGCATCATATTAAGTCTTAGGTATGATCAGTATTTTATTTTTGCCACAAGGTGAACGATTAGGGCTCGTGGGTTGAAGATGCGGTATAGTTAAAATATTTTTTGCATTCAAAGCAGCATTTACATGGATTATAATGCAACCACACCTATGGAGAGTGAGGTAATGCAGACTATTACTGAGGCCATGCAGGAGGCCTGGGGAAATCCAAGCAGTTCTTATGCACCAGGTATGTGATGAGTGGTATGTATAGAAACATAGAAACATAGAAATTAGGTGCAGGAGTAGGCCATTCGGCCCTTCGAGCCTGCACCGCCATTCAATATGATCATGGCTGATCATCCAACTCAGTATCCTGTACCTGCCTTCTCTCCATACCCTCTGATCCCCTTAGCCACAAGGGCCACATCTAACTCCCTCTTAAATATAGCCAATGAACTGGCCTCGACTACCCTCTGTGGCAGAGAGTTCCAGAGATTCACCACTCTCTGTGTGAAAAAAGTTCTTCTCATCTCGGTTTTAAAGGATTTCCCCCTTATCCTTAAGCTGTGACCCCTTGTCCTGGACTTCCCCAACATCGGGAGCAATCTTCCTGCATCTAGCCTGTCCAACCCCTTAAGAATTTTATAAGTTTCTATAAGATCCCCTCTCAATCTCCTAAATTCTAGAGAGTATAAACCAAGTCTATCCAGTCTTTCTTCATAAGACAGTCCTGACATCCCAGCAATCAGTCTGGTGAACCTTCTCTGCACTCCCTCTAGGGCAATAATGTCCTTCCTCAGATTTGGAGACCAAAACTGTACACAATACTCCAGGTGTGGTCTCACCAAGACCCTGTACAACTGCAGTAGAACCTCCCTGCTCCTATACTCAAATCCTTTTGCTATGAAAGCTAACATACCATTCGCTTTCTTCACTGCCTGCTGCACCTGCATGCCTACTTTCAATGACTGGTGTACCATGACACCCAGTTCTCGCTGCATCTCCCCTTTTCCTAGTCGGCCAC
The DNA here is from genome assembly GCF_010909765.2 of Amblyraja radiata. Lineage (NCBI taxonomy): Eukaryota > Metazoa > Chordata > Chondrichthyes > Rajiformes > Rajidae > Amblyraja > Amblyraja radiata. The sequence goes on from NC_045968.1 coordinate 26,853,045, forward strand.
CATTTAGATAATAGTCTGCTTTCCTGTTTTTGCCACCAAAATGGATAACCTCACATTTATCCACATTATATTGCATCTGCCAAACATTTGCCCACTCACCCAGCCTATCCAAGTCACCTTGCAGTCTCCTAGCATCCTCCTCACAGCTAACACTGCCCCCCAGCTTAGTGTCATCCGCAAACTTGGAGATATTGCCTTCAATTCCCTCATCCAGATCATTAATATATATTGTAAATAGCTGGGGTCCCAGCACTGAGCCTTGCGGTACCCCACTAGTCACTGCCCGCCATTGTGAAAAGGACCCGTTTACTCCTACTCTTTGCTTCCTGTTTGCCAGCCAGTTCTCTATCCACATCAATACTGAACCCCCAATGCCGTGTGCTTTAAGTTTGTATACTAATCTCTTATGTGGGACCTTGTCGAAAGCCTTCTGGAAGTCCAGATACACCACATCCACTGGTTCTCCCCTATCCACGCTACTAGTTACATCCTCGAAAAATTCTATAAGATTCGTCAGACATGATTTACCTTTTGTAAATCCATGCTGACTTGTCCAATGATTTCACCACTTTCCAAATGTGCTGCTATCCCATCTTTAATAACTGACTCTAGTAGTTTCCCCACTACCGATGTTAGACTAACTGGTCTGTAATTCCCCGTTTTCTCTCTCCCTCCCTTCTTAAAAAGTGGGGTTACGTTTGCTACCCGCCAATCCTCAGGAACTACTCCAGAATCTAAAGAGTTTTGAAAGATTATTACTAATGCATCCACTATTTCTGGAGCTACTTCCTTAAGTACTCTGGGATGCAGCCTATCTGGTCCTGGGGATTTATCGGCCTTTAATCCATTCAATTTACCCAACACCACTTCCCGGCTAACCTGGATTTCACTCAATTCCTCCAACTCCTTTGACCCGCGGTCCCCTGCTATTTCCGGCAGATTATTTATGTCTTCCTTAGTGAAGACGGAACCAAAGTAGTTATTCAATTGGTCCACCATATCCTTGTTCCCCATGATCAACTCACCTGTTTCTGACTGCAGGGGACCTACATTTGTTTTAACTAATCTCTTTCTTTTCACATATCTATAAAAACTTTTGCAGTCAGTTTTTATGTTCCCTGCCAGTTTCCTTTCATAATCTATTTTTCCTTTCCTAATTAAGCCCTTTGTCCTCCTCTGCTGGTCTCTGAATTTCTCCCAGTCCTCCGGTATGCTGCTTTTTCTGGCTAATTTGTACGCATCATCCTTCGCTTTGATACTATCCCTGATTTCCCTTGTTATCCACGGATGTACTACCTTCCCTGATTTATTCTTTTGCCAAACTGGGATGAACAATATTTGTAGTTCATCCATGCAGTCTTTAAATGTCTTCCATTGCATATCCACCGTCAACCCTTTTAGAATTAATTGCCAGTCAATCTTGGCCAATTCACGTCTCATACCCTCAAAGTTACCTTTCTTTAAGTTCAGAACCATTGTTTCTGAATTAACAATGTCACTCTCCATCCTAATGAAGAACTCAACCATATTATGGTCACTCTTGCCCAAGGGGGCACGTACAACAAGACTGCTAACTAACCCTTCCTCATTACTCAATACCCAATCTAAAATAGCCTGCTCTCTCGTTGGTTCCTCTACATGTTGATTTAGATAACTATCCCGCATACATTCCAAGAAATCCTCTTCCTCAGCACCCCTGCCAATTTGATTCACCCAATCTATATGTAGATTGAAATCACCCATTATAACGGTTTTGCCTTTGTCGCACGCATTTCTAATTTCCTGTTTGATACCATCTCCAACTTCACTACTACTGTACACAACACCCACCAGCGTTTTCTGCCCCTTAGTGTTTCGCAGCTCTACCCATACCGATTCCACATCCTCCAAACTAATGTCCTTCCTTTCCATTGCGTTAATCTCCTCTCTAATCAGCAACGCTACCCCACCTCCTTTTCCTTTCTCTCTATCCCTCCTGAATATTGAATATCCCTGGATGTTCAGCTCCCAGCCTTGGTCACCCTGGAGCCATGTCTCTGTGATCCCAACTATATCATAGTCATTAATAGCTATCTGCACATTCAACTCATCCACCTTATTACGAATGCTCCTTGCTTGTTTTTACAACACTCTTACCCCTTATACAATTATGTTGAAAAGTGGCCCTTTCTGATTTTTGCCCTGGTTTTGTCTGCCTGCCACTTTTACTTTTCACCTTGCTACCTATTGCTTCTACCCTCATTTTACACCCCTCTGTCTCTACGCTCACACATTTAAGAAACCCTTTCCCTTTAACTCCATCCTCCACTATCCCATTCGACACCCCATGGTCTCTGTATGGTCTCGTTAACAGAAGATGGTCTGGTATCAGGCACTCGGATTATAAAATAATGTGAATGTTAAGCATTGTCTGTGGCAAGGGAAACAGTTTATGTTTTTGGAAATGCATGATGCTAAATATTGTGGATTTGTCGAAATTGCTTTATACTTAATTGCAAACCTTTAAATTTGATTTCGATCCAAATCATGAAGTGGATGAAGTGTTGATTTTCCTGAGTGACTTAGTGGTGCAGTGGTAAAGTTGCTGCTTTACAGCATCAGAGGCCCTGGTTCAATCTTGACTACGAGTGTTGTCTATATGAAGTTTGTACATTCTCTCTGTGACCGCGTGGGTTTTCTTCAGGTGCTCTGTTTTTTTCCCATATTCCAAAGACATACAGCTTTGTAGTTAATTGGCTGCTATAAATTGTCCCTAGTGTGTAGGTGTGATCGCTGGTCGTCACGAACTTGGGCCGAAGGGCCTGTTTCCATGTTGTATCTGTAAACTACTTGTAGCGTAAATAAAGACATACTTACAAACATTTTTCTTTTGAATCTAATTGTGATTAGGTAGGAATGCCAAAGTGTTGATAGATTGGGCAAGGGAGACCATAGCTCAGATGGTTGGAGGTCACCCAGAAGATATAATTTTTACCTCTGGTGGAACTGAGGTAAGAAATCTTATTTTACCCAATTAATTGTCAATACAGAAGGTGACTCACCCCCTCAAATCCCATTCAAAAATCCATCAACTCACTCTGCCATCCCTCGCCCCAGTTCCCACACAATCTCCACTATCATCTTGTCTACCTCTCCAAATCAATCAGAGAATAAATTGCAAGGATGTTGTCCAAGAATGGGCCATCATTGCAAAGCTTTAAGCTGGATTTCTATCCAAACTGGATGAATGAAGTGTTAATTTTCCTGAGTAACTGACAATTATTCTAAATTGTAAATTCTCTGCGCAGTATGTTTGGTTTTGTTGGTGTTGTGTTGACAGTTCTTTAGAGGAAGGGTTTCTCAGAGGAAGAACTCTTCTAAATAGAGATATTTAATAACAAATAAGTAAAGCAAAATATAAAAAAGCAGGTGAGGAATTCATTGGGTCAGGCAGCATCCGTGGATAGAAATGAGAAGTTAGGTTGAGAGTCTTCATCTGGACCAGAGGTGGCCAACCTTTTCCATTCCATGCCCCAATTTTTTCACGCACTAGTTCAGATGTGCCATACAACACTTGTATCCCCAGTCAATTCTTGCATAAATATGTTAATATGTACATAGCATTTTTACATGATATAATGATTTACTTTAGAAACAAGATAAACATTGCTTACTTTAATGAGACTTTTGAGTCTGTTTTGATTTTGCCAAGCTTGATGTTTGGACTTAAATTTGTTACTGAGAGCAGCAGAGAATTATTCAAATTTGAATCAGTCAATCGCAACCTCGTTTTGTTTTTGATCAATTTCATGGGTGAAAATGCTTGTTCACATCTGTACGTTGTTCAAAAATGACAGATATAACTTTGGCAAATATTTTAGTTCTGGAAAATATTCACCGGGTAATGATCGCCAAAAATAATAATGTCAGAAGCATTTGGGACTGAGCGAAGCTCATCAAATTTCATTTTCAATAATGAATTTATTTTCAAGTCGACAAGCTCCATTTGTATGTTACTAGGCATCTTCATGATTTTTGTTCACTAAGTGAAAATGGGTTTATAAATGCGAGTATGCAGTCTTCTTCTTTCGCAAAATCATGAACATGACTTTCAAATGACTTGCAATAACCTTATTTTTTTAATTCAATATATTCTGTAAACCTGCCATTGCTCTTTGTGGAAACTGCCGCAAATCCTAATTTTCTCACTGAGAGGTAAACAGTTTTAACTTCATCTTGAATGCACTGATATCATTTACTAAGTTAGGATCTGAGTTTCACAACTTCTTTTAACAAATATATTTTGTCTTTTTATTTCATCCTTTTTCTTAATCACATAATGTTTCCATAACTCAGATCCAAGCACTAGCTTCAGTTTTTCTTCTATTTCAGTCTGATGTGCTTTGTAGTGTCTATTAAGATCACGTTTTCTATTTTGTGAGAGCAAACAATGCACAACAGCTTTCCTGACGGACCCGCAATAAGTAAGAACTCATTTTCCCACTGTTTATTGAATTGATGAGATATTCACTTTCAGTTTTTATTTTTCATTTGTTCATTTTCTTTTGCACTGTGATGGGTAACTGATGTTAAAACAAAGGTTAATTTTCGAAAAGTACAAAACTTCAATTGTTCACAAAGGATGAAGCACAACTCTGTACCCGTGTGTGCAGCATGAATGTCAATTGTAAAATGACTGGCAAAAACCTGTAACACACTGCTGGTGTAGACGCCCGCCGCCTCAATATCAAACAAATATCACACGTGAACAGTTATGGAACGACTTCAGAACTAAAGTCCTTTTTTCATAGTTTGACTCACTGAATATTTTGTAACTGAAAACAGATTAATGTGAAAGAAGATGACATTCGCTAAAAGATGTGCTAAGTTGCTAAGTTTTAGATTTATTCTCAGTAAAACCCATTTCCAGCTCTAAGCTGTCGCTGACCTTCACCGTCTCCCCGTCACCGATGCTGCTCCCACAGAGTCGGCCGGCCCGTATCTTTACTCACGGGCCTCTACCAGGGACTCCACCGACCCTTGCCTCTCCACCGGCCACTCACCAGCGAGCCAGAGCCGACACTCTCCTCACCAGATTGCAGGCGCAGCACTAGGCCCACAATCTCCACCCTCCACGATGCAGACAGCACGTGGTCTGACAGCTACAGAGCGACCTCGGCAGGCCGGTGACCGTCCGCTGCGTCTCTCGCCTTTTCCATTGGCTGTCGTTTGGCCCCCTCGGTATGTAAATATTCTGCCACCCATCGGAAAGCTTAAATTGCCCACTAGAGCAGTTCTGCCCAGGTTGAAGAGCACTGTGTTAATATTTGCATGAGTAGGCTTGTTTTTTAATTATTATCACTGGGATGCAATGCACCATTTCTAATCATTCAATGCACCACTTTTGGCGCATGCTCCATCGGTTGGCCATCCCTGATTTAGACTGGAAAAAGTGGAGAAGTTAGCCAACATAAAGAGATGAGGGGAGAACTGCGAGAGCTAGCAAGCTAGATGGATACAGATATGGAGAGGTTTATCGCCAGAAGAATGAGTGGAGATAGCAGCTGAGGCTATGAGGTGATAAGTGGAGAACAAAAGGCTGCAGATTCTGGAATATGATATGAAAATAAAATTAAAAAGTGAATTACTTGAAGGTTGGTTGCACAGGGAACATTGAAGGAGGGAAGGGTGAGCAGTGGGGAGGGGGGGGGGGCGCATGGTATTCAGTGAGAGAGTGGGGTTAAAAAAAATGTGTTAGGTGGATGGGGGGAGGGGGGTAAGCTGGGAGAAACGGTGTATGTGAGATGACCAGGATAGGTAGAAGGATAGAGAAAATAACAGGATGTGGGCAACCTAAAATTAGAGAATTCAATATTCATGTCCTTTAGTTGTCAACTACGAAGGCAATATATAAGGTGCTGCTTTTCTAAATGTGTTTGGCCTTATCCTGGTAATGGAAGTTGCCAGGACTAGAGGGTGTGAGCTATAGGGAGAGGTTGAGTAGGCTGGGTCTCTATTCCATGGTCTTTTGCCCAGAGTAGGGGAATCGAGGACTGGAGGACGTAGGTTCAAGGTGAAGGGGAAAAGATTTAATAGGAATCTGAGGGGTAACCTTTTCACACAAAGGGTTGTGGGTGTACGGAACAAGCTGCCAGAGGAAGTATTTATGGCTGGAACTATCCCATCATTTAAGAAACTATTAAACATGGATAGGACAGGTTTGGAGGGATATGGACCAAGCACAGGCAAGTGAGACTTGTGTAGCAGGGACATTGTTGGCCGGTATGGGCGAGTTGGGCCGAAGGGCCTGTTTCCACACTGTATCACTCTGTGACTCTATGACAGATAGGTCATAGTTGGAATGGGAAAGTGAATTTCTGTCGACCTTGCGTATCATATATCTCTTTCAGCTACTGTTATAGCTGACATTGCATGTCCCAAAGCAACATAAAATTCAAAAGTTCAAAAATAATTATCTTGTTCTGTGCAATGCCTCCTCTAAAAATTAATGAGAATTTGAAACTCCTAAACTTGTGCTCAGCATTTCAGCAGAATATGAGTCACAAGTTTTTGTATTTTTCAGGCTAATAATCTAGTAATTCATACGGCAGTCAAGTATTTCTGGGACCATCAGCGTCATTTGGCACCGAAGGATGGGAGAGTCGACCTTGGAGGGATTGTTCAAGTATTGCCTCACATTATTACATCAAACGTCGAACATGACTCGGTGCACCTGGTGGTAGAAAATCTGGTCAAGGAGGGAAAAGCAAGTGAGACTTTACTGATGGCGTTTTATCTTTAAGTGCAGTTCAAAGCAAGCTCCTCTTGCTCTGAAACCTACAAAATTGAAGTTTGTGAATATATACATAACATGTAAGATTGCATCAGTATATTGATAATATAGTGAACAATGATTGAGTTAGTTGTAATGTGGTCACCAAATTATTATTGAATTTCAGCAGTTGAAAGTTTATTTATTTTGTTGAAGGTAAAAACAAATTATCTATTTCCTCCTCGGCCCAAAGCAAATAACTGGCTTGCACTCTGGGACAGACTCATCTATTTAAATATGTTTCTTATCCAACTGGTATAATGTAACTCGCTTCACCCTCGTGAACCACAAACAAGTTCGGTGATTAACCACAGTGTACAGATAAAGGACAAATAGTACAACATTTAATACAATAAATATTATGCAACGTTAAGTTCACTTGATACTTGCAAGGTCAATTATTTTATTTCTCCTTTGCAGAAGCTACATTTTTGCCTGTTTCCAAAGTAACTGGATGCATTCAAGTTGATGATGTGATAGCTGCTATTGGGCCAAGCACCTGCCTTATTTCTATTATGCTTGCTAATAATGAAACAGGAGTTCTCATGGTAATTACTTTCTTCATTTTGGTTTGAGGTGTTGTTCTCATTTGGAAACCTGGTTTCTATTATCCATACCTGTACTGAGAACGTGGTGATGGGACTTATTCTTAAACGTTGGTAGAAGGGTTGTGTAACTTAGTTTGCCACCATGAGGCTAATACATCCACAATGCTATGGGGAACTAAACAGCTAATGTCATGAATGGGTTTCCTCCTTGAAAGAGCTTTGTGAATAAATTGGGAATTATGATATGAGAAACAGAAAATATAGTATATAATTGGACTGTGTAACACCTGTGAAGCAAGAAACAGTCAGTGACCTTTCAGTGTTCTCACAGTTCACAAATTGAGGTTTCAATTGTGAGAAAATAAATAAGAGTAGAGAAGACTATGAAGATAAACAAGGTGGAGAAGACAGGGTAGCGAAGACAAATAAGGTGAAGACCAGGAAAGCTGAATGATGACACTGTGATAAAGGTTAGTGAATAACAAAGTTGTCTCTAGGTGAACTATGAGCAAGAGAGAACAAATTATATCTGATGTCGCCAAAAGAGGAGGTGGGCTTTAGTGGCTCTAATGAAAGATCATTGGCCGTATTGATTAATTTTTCTCACCATAGATGTTTTCTAACTCACTGATTATTTCTAGTATTTTTCACTACTTTTGGTTTTCCACCTTTATACATTGTGACAGCCTGATTGGTTTATCATTTATTTTATTGAAATGTCCTGCATTCCTGTACCTGAGGTTTTGCTGTTGTTGTTATCTTATCTTGCTCCAATGCTCTGTTCAAGGATGAAGATCCTTGTATGTATTTCAGGTAAAAACAGAGAATGCTGGAAATACACAGCAGGTTGGGCAGCAGATAGGAAGGAAGAAAACATTTCAATTTCCATCAAAATCAAATAAATCTGTCTTCTCAGGCGATTTCAGAGTTAATTTGTCTATATCAACGTGAAACATTATCTCTCTTTCACTTGCTACAGTTGCTGCTTGACCAGCTGGTTATCCTCAGCATTTTCTTATTTTATTTAAGATTTCAGACAGTTTTCAATGTTGTAATTTAAACTCCCACACAATGTCTGTTCTGATCTGAGGCTTCTGTTTCCCCTCATCTTTTCCTGTTCCTCAAGAACCATCCCTGCTCCTTCTGGCCATCTCCCTTGCTCCCGACGTGTATCCTGCATCCCCATTCCCCGATTCTCCTCACCTGCCTTCTCCACCTTCCCCATAAAAGTTTTGGATTATTAGAAACATAGAAACGTAGAAAATAGGTGTAGGAGGAGGCCATTCGACCCTTCGAGCCAACACCGCCATTCATTGTGATCATGGCTGATCGTCCCCAATCAATAACCCGTGCCTGCCTTCTCCCAATATCCCTTGATTCCACTAGCCTCTAGAGCTCTATCTAACTCTCTCTTAAATCCATCCAGTGACTTGGCCTCCACTGCCCTCTTTTTTTTTTTTTTTATCAAAAATATTTATTCAAATATTAAAATAGTATTTACAATACAATAAAACAAAACACCACCATAATACAAGATGAACAAATATGCTAAGCAACTGCTAAACAACTATATTGCAATCCTTGTCCAGGATACATTCAACCCCCCTCGGTGTCCAGCGGTCGCGGAACTCCCTCAGGGTGCCCGTAGACAGGGCGTATTCCCTTTCTATCCGCACCCGGGCATGGACGTATCCCCGGAAAAGGGGCAGGCAGCCGGCCTGGGTAGAGCCCTCCACCGTCTGGCGCCTTGACTCGCGGATGGCCAGCTTGGCCTTCCACTGCCCTCTTTGGCAGGGAATTCCACAAATTCACAATTCACTGGGTGTAAAAGTTTTTTCTCACCTCAGTCATAAATGGCTTCTCCTTTCTTCTAAGACTGTGGCCCCTGGTTCGGGACTCGCCCAACATTGGGAACATTCTTCCTGCATCTAGATTGTCCAGTCCTTTTATAATTTTATATGTTTCTATAAGATGCCCCCTCATCTTTCTAAACTCCAGTGAATACAAGCCTAGTCTTTTCAATCTTTCCTCATATGACAGTCCCGCCATCCCAGGGATCAATCTCGTGAACCTATGCTACACTACCTCAAATTCGGAGACCAAAACTGGACACAACCCTCCAGATGTGGTCTCACTAGAGCCCTATACAATTGCAGAAAAACCTCTTTACTGCTGTTCTAAAATGATTGAAAAAGTGTCACTATTCTTTTGTTGTTTAACAGGACATGTATAAACTTCAATTAGCTCATGTTTTATCATTTGATAGCCCTGATATTTACTCTGTACAGTGGCATATTCCTGCATTTATTGTTAGCGGAAGTTATTTAAGAATCTGGCTTTTGTGTTTTAGAAACATAGAAATTAGGTGCAGGAGTAGGCCATTGGGCCCTTCGAGCCTGCACCGCCATTCAATATGATCATGGCTGATCATCCAACTCAGTATCCCGTACCTGCCTTCTCTCCATACCCTCTGATCCCTTTCGCCACAAGGGCCACATCTAACTCCCTCTTAAATATAGCCAATGAACTGGCCTCAACTACCCTCTGTGGCAGAGAGTTCCAGAGATTCACCACTCTCTGTGTGAAAAAAGTTTTTCTCATCTCGGTTTTAAAGGATTTCCCCCTTATCCTTAAGCTGTGACCCCTTGTCCTGGACTTCCCCAACATCGGGAACAATCTTCCTGCATCTAGCCTGTCCAACCCCTTAAGAATTTTGTAAGTTTCTATAAGATCCCCTCTCAATCTCCTAAATTCTAGAGAGTATAAACCAAGTCTATCTAGTCTTTCTTCATAAGACAGTCCTGACATCCCAGGAATCAGTCTGGTGAACATTCTCTGCACTCCCTCTATGGCAATAATGTCCTTCCTCAGATTTGGAGACCAAAACTGTACGCAATACTCCAGGTGTGGTCTCACCAAGACCCTGTACAACTGCAGTAGAACCTCCCTGCTCCTATACTCAAATCCTTTGCTATGAAAGCTAACATACCATTCGCTTTCTTCACTGCCTGCTGCACCTGCATGCCTACTTTCAATGACTGGTGTACCATGACACCCAGGTCTCGCTGCATCTCCCCTTTTCCTAATCGGCCACCATTTAGATAATAGTATGCTTTCCTGTTTTTGCCACCAAAATGGATGGCAAAATGGTTTTATGACCTGAGTTATCTAGATTGTGTTTGCTTTGTTTGCAGCCGATTGCAGAGATGTGTCAGCGAGTGAAGATTGTAAATCACCAGAGAGGCAAGCAAACGCCCAAGATTCTGCTACATACAGACGCCGCCCAGGCACTTGGCAAACTCCAAGTTGACGTGCAGGATCTTGGTGTGGATTACCTTACTGTCGTGGGACACAAGGTGAAACATCACCCTTGCAGATGTGGACATTTTTTTTTAATAGCTGATGCCGGAAATCTAAAACAAAACTAGAAAATATTGGATTCTCAATAGGCCAAGCTGAATGGGATGAGAAACGGTCATCATACCTTTCTTCTTCTCCTGTTAATGCCTTTTTTTGTGCAATTTCGCCCTCGATGTCCAAAGCAGAGCATCGCCAAGAATCGAATGAATTCTCAACAAACAAAAATCTTTGGATCATACAGGCATGGAGAAGATGATTAGGGTGTGGGGAGGAGGTTGGTGCAGGATGGTGGTTCTTCTTGCTGTTAAGTCCAGATTTCTTGCATACAATTAACACAATGTACTACCTGGACCATGCAGGACCAATTTGAGGGTATTGGTTTCAAAACAACTTTGAATGGGATCGATCTTGTCTACTGCCTATGTTGCCTGTCTGTGACACCCATATGCAATGTACATACTACATGATCTGCTTATTCAATTGTCATTACTAAAAACATGCATTTACAATCAAAATTGGGAGTTGGTCACTGCAGGTAGTTCTGAACAATTGCTGCTGGGCACCTGTTTCACAGTCCCAGATTAGTGGAAACTGAAATTAAAATGTGATGATTGCGGAATTTAAAAGCTCGTGCTACCAAATTATCTTTGTATTTCCATTGCCCCCACCCTATAGTTTTATGGTCCACGTATTGGAGCACTTTATGTTCGAGGGCCAAGCACAAGCTCACCAGTGTATGCCATGTTCATTGGTGGAGGCCAAGAAAGGAAGTTCAGACCAGGGTAAGTTTTCAAAAAAAATGTATAGGTACTCCCTCCTCTTTCCACTGTCAATTCATCCTCGGTGATAATAGAAACTGATTTGGAGCTGAATGAGGCGCTGTTTTTTGGGTTTAAAAATAGATAGCCACGGAGAAAACATAAGATTCTTCAGAGATTATCCAGCAGAGGTGGTCAAGAAACGTGCCCTTTTCACGAAGACTCATCTGATTCTTAGAGACATTCCAGACCTCTCTTCACCACCTCCAGTTTAAATTCCATTTGGAATATTTTGGAGGACCAGGAAACCAAGAAACCAAGACCTGAGATATGGAATAATGTATCCCGCGAAACTAAGGGTCACATATGAAGGCTCGGAGCGTTTCTTTATTGACCCAGAAGCCGCATTTAAATATGCCCAGGACCTAAAAAAGACCGTAAAGGATAAGTAGAATGTCATGGCTCTGATTGATTAGCAGGGCTACTGAATTCTCACTGAACCTGTTGGCTAAACCGTGTGTTTAATGTACACCTTTTATATATATTTATAAGGGGTAGTTTAATAGAATATGTTTTTTTACATAAAAAGATATATAAAAGTTGCAAATAAGATGGTCGACAAACTCGCATGTGCTTATGTCTAGACATTTTTATCAGTGATAGATGGAAATGTAAGCGGATAGACTGTTCAAGGCCCTCGTGTTTACTAAGAGAAGGTTCAAGACTTTTGAATTATGCAGCATAGAAAACAATTTAAATCGATGGTAACGTAATAATCTACTAACAAATTATATAAATAATTTTATCATTAACACATAAAAAAACTAACAATCGTACTAAACCGTTTACTTTAACCTAAAACCTAATGTTAATACCTAATATCAACCCATTCCTCTTTAAAGCTAACTAGACCAAGTGCAGACCCGCTGGGTCTGTTCCCCCCAACGCGCGGTGGGGGGGGGGGTTGCTGCGGCTTCACACGCACACTTAACACCCCCCACACACAAAGGGGGGGGGAGGGGGGGGGGGGGGGGGGAGGGGGAGACGAGGTGGGGAGAGGGGAGACCGCTGGGTCCCATTCCAGGTGGGGGGGCTGCGGCTTCACACGCACACTAACCACCTCCCATACACACAGGGAGAGGGGGGAGGGAGAGGAGGGGGAAGGGGAGAGAGAGGAGGAGGAAGAGAGAGAGGGGGGGAGGGGAGGATGGGGCAAGAGAGTAGAGGAGGTGGGGAGGGGGAGCGGGGGAGGGAGAGAGGGTTGGAGGAGGGGAGAGGGGGTTGGAGGAAGGGAGAGGGGGTGGTCGAGGGGGGTTGGAGAGGGGGATTGGTGGGGGGTAGAGGTGGGTTGGAGGAGCGGAGGAGGGTGAAGAAGGGGAGATGGGTGGGGGCGGTGGGAGGGAGGGGTGAGGAGAGGGGGGAAAGGGTGAGATGAGAGGAGTGAGGAGAGAGGGGGAGGAGGAAGCGTGGACATGTCTGAGACGCTACATCTTGAAAATATTAGACTTGTCTTAGCAGAAAAACCAGAGCATTTTTTGGAGACATGGACACCATTCATTGATTTATTACAAGGATAGTATGGTGCAACACAATTTTGGAGTTAAATCTAATTACGGGTTGGGTATATCATCACTTTTTTCTTTCTGTTTTTGTCTTTTTATTTCTCTACGTCTTCCTTATTTCTTTCACTCTATGGCTACACCACTTGGGTAGTCTAGGGATTCTATCCTTGCACGTTCCACTTTTTCTCTCTCTTGCTTTTTCTCTCTTCTTTTCTCTTAAATATAGCTAAAAGTCAAAATTGAAGCTGTACAATAACTGTATTATGTCATGTGCCGCTGGTTATATTTTTGTACACTTGCTTCTAATTAAAAAAAATTTTTAAATAAATAGCCACATGATCTGACTATCCACAGCCAGATTGATTTGACAAATTCCTTTATAAATGTTCTCTACTTGATCTAAACTGACTGATCTGAACTGATTAGTCAGTTCATTTCACCCTCTGACATGCTTGTGCCACTTTCTTGTCTTTTGGACTATTTCTCCACCTGGAGGCCCAACCCTCTCCATTAATCTCCTCCTTTCCAATGAAGATGTGAACCTGTGCATTCTACTTTCAAATACATGTTGTACGTTTTGTAAAAACACTGCCTTGGCATGTTTCTCTCAAACCTAAAAACGTATTCGGTTTTCAACGTACAGTCTTAGTGCACAATTTAATTTTAGGAACTACTTTGACTATTCTGATTACTTTACCTGTAATATGGAGGCAACTCTGATCAACAGCAACAATTTATTATAGGTCCTTTAACATAGAAAGGTGTCACAAAACACTTGAGTTCTATTGCTGGGAACAGAAGATATTAGGAAGGGTGATATAAAAGTCTGGTTGAAGAAGGGAGTTTTTAATCTAAAGAAGTTTACAAAAGCTCCAAATACACGTTTTCCTGCTTTCTCCAAAGAGCAGACAGCTTGTGGTCTCTGTTTTAATTTTATGGTTTACTGAATTAGAAAGCTGTCAGTAATATATACATACAATGAGTGCTGTAGGAAAATGAGAACATCTCAAATTCTTCAGTATTTGTTTTGGCTTGCTGCTTGTCATCCACTGTTTTCTATTTATAGAAATGTAAATTAGTTGAGGTCCCATTCATCCCATGAGGGGCTTGACAGGAATGTAAATCAGCCATGAGTTGGTTGCACAGAGAAAGCATTTACCTGCCTGATGCATTGAAGGTTGTGGCATTTTATAAATTAACTTTTAAATGCGACTGAAGTGGTGATTATGTCAATATTATTACCTATAAAAGAGATTCTGTTCCAGAAACACGACATTTTCTAATTTGCCTCTGTGCTGGTTATTCGAGTTTCGTTGTAGCTTAATCGGTACACGTGACAATAAACTGATCTTTGAACCTTTGATGTCACATTAATGTCAGAACTACTTTTACTTTGGGAATTCAGCAATGTAATGTCCTTGAAAGTACAATAGAAATATTTCGATCATACTCATTCATTTTTGGAAAAAATATTGTATTTCATGAAGAATATATTGGCATTGGGTGCAGAACCAATCTGCGGAACAGAGAGTTTTAAAATTATAAAGCATAGATCCAGACCCTTCACTCTAAACCTTGTGCCAAACATAAAACACCCATTTAGACTAATCCTGCTCCAAACCACTTTGATTTCCTCACATGCCAATCAACTCCACTCTCCTCCCCATCCCGCCAAACACTACTTCTCACCTACGGAGTTGAGGCAATTTACAGTTGCTAATTAACCTACCGACCCACACGCCTTTGCAATGTGAGAGGAAATCTACACCATTGCATGAATAACCTGCACACTGCACAAAAGCAGCATCAGAGATGAGAATTGAACCCCGTCTTTGGTGTTGTGAGAGATCAGCTCTGTTTGCTGTGGCACTATGCCAACCATGCCAGAACTAAAGGATTTAAATCATGAATGTAAATTGCACAAATGAAGCTTGTATTCTTTTGGGCATAGAAGACTAAAGATGTTATAAAGATGTTATATTATATTAAATGATTTAATAAAGTAGCTAGAAAATATTTCCTCAATTTTTGGGTCCAGCATAAAGGGTTCCAATCTTAGAATTAAAACAAGCAGTTTAATGAGGATGTTGGAAAGCAATTAACACAAAGGGCAGAAGAAATTTTGAACACCCTTTCCCGAGCAGGAAGTATTTTCTAGGTCTATTGAACATTTTGTAAAGAATATCAAGAGTTAAAGGATGTGGAACCAAGATTGATAATCAAAATTGAGATTAGGCACAACATAATTAAATGTTGTGGGATTGAATTGTCATCTGCTGTTTTTCGATAGTATGTATTTAATTTTTCAGCCATGACAGATTGTTTTTGACACATCAGTCTGTAACTTTATTGTCAAACAAAGAAATGCATAAAAGTGCCTTGGTGCCATATTCCTATCCTGCCTGATTTAATTTCTCCACTGGTGTCAATTAAAAAGAAAACTAGAAGAGCTCTGTTATTGTTTTCCTTTCCAGACCAATTCATGACTGTAGACTTTCATACCAACATGTGAGAAAGTTAATAACGCTTCCAGTTAATAAGGGGCTAGCTTAGAATGCTCTTCACTTCACTGAAAATTGGTTTAGAATGGATTTTCTTTGATGGTATGTTTGGTATGACATGGAACCTGTATGACATGGTTGGTCTGGAATGCATGCAAACAAAACTTCTCATTATATTATGGTGCATGTGACAATGGTATACCAAAACCAAACTCACAAATTATCTTTCCTTATATTTTCAGCACAGAGAACACTCCAATGATTGCAGGACTCGGGAAGGTAAATTACACTTTATAGCATGCCTTGATTGCAGGAAGTGGGATGGGCAGCCTATACCCCTTTGTTACTATTGTTGAGCAAGTTACAGTGCATTCATAAGTATTCAGACCCCTTCACTTTTTCCACATTTTGTTACGTAACAGTCTTATTCTAAAATGGATTTAATTCATATTTTTAATCATCAATCTACACACAATACCCCATTATAAAAAACAAAAACAGGTGTTTAGAAATTTTTGCAAAGTAATTAAAAAGAAATAAGTAAAATATCACAATTACATAAATATTCAGACCCTTTACTCAGTACTTTGTTGAGGCACCTTTGGCAGCGATTACAGCCTCAAGTCTTCTTGGGTATGACACTACAAGCTTGGCGCACCTGTATTTGGGGAATTTCTCCCATTCTTCTCTGTATATACTCAAGTTCTGTCAGATTGGATGGGGAGCGTCGATGCACAGCTATTTTCCGGTCTCTACAGACATGTTCGATTGTGTTTAAGTCGAGGCTCTGGCTGGGCCACTCGAGAACGTTCACAGACTTGTCACGAAGCCACTCCTGCGTTGTCTTGGCTGTGTGCTTAGGATCGTTGTCCTGTTGGAAGGAGAACCTCCGCCCCCAGTCTGAGGTCCAGAATGCTCTGGAGCAGGTTTTCATCAAGGATATCTCTGTACTTTGTTCCGTTCATCTTTCCCTCGATCCTGACTAGTCTCCTAATTCCTGCCGCTGAGAAACATCCCCATAGCATGATGCTGCCACCACCATATGATAAGGCTGAATTCACATGCTTCACTGCAGGTACGGTATTGGCCCCGGTGATGAGCAGTGCCTGGTTTCTTCCAGACCTGACACTTGGCAATCAGGCCAAAAAGTTCAATCTTGGTTTCAACAGACCAGAGCATCAGAGAAAACAACGCTTTTGGCAAACTCCAAGCGGGCTGTCATGTGCCTTTTACTGAGGAGTGGCTCCGTCCGGCCATTCTACCATAAATGCCTGATTGATGGAGTGCTGCAGATATAGTTGTCCTTCTGGCAGGTTTTCCCATCTCCACAAAGGGACTCTGGAGTTCTGTCAGAATGGACATTGGGTTCTTGGTCACCTTCCTGAACAAGGCCCTTCTCCCCCGATTGCTCAGTTTGGCCGAGAGTCTTCATACACTCTCCTGTATGAAGAGTCCTGGTGGTTCCAAAGTTCTTCCATTTAAGAATGATGGAGGCCACTGTTCTCTTCGGGACCTGCAATGCTGCTGAAATAGTTTTATACCCTTCCCCACATATGTGTCTCGACACAATCCTGTCTCGGAGGTCTACGGACAATTCCTTTGTCCTCACGGCTTGGTTTTTGCTCTGACATGCACTGTCAACTGTGGGACCTTATATAGACAGGTGTGTGCCTTTCCAAACTATGTACAATAAATTTAATTTACCATTGGTGTATGTCAATCAAGTTGTAGAAACATCTCAAGGATAATCAATGGAAACAGGATGCACCTAAGCTCAATTTTGAGTGGCATAGCAAAGGGTCTGAATACTTATGTAAATGTGATATTTCAGTTATTTATTTTTAATTACTTTGCAAACATTTCTAAACACCTGTTTTCGCTTCTTCATTCTGGGGTATTGTGTGTAGATTGATGATAAAAAAAATGAAATTGAATCTGTAATTGAGCAATAGTCTTTAGTGTTGTTATCTGTGCACCAGTTCACATACCAATTCAAAGACAAATCGATCAAGCCTTTCATTCTTCTCTTCAAACTCCAGCCATGCAATTAAACATTGACATTGACTAAATATGAGTGAGCTCCTGTGTGCATTATGTTGTATATTTCTGATCAACAATGTTGTTAAAAAACACATATAGAGAAGACGATAGAGGAAGCTCAATCGTCAAAGATTTTATATAATGAACATCAAAAGTAAGTGATTCAGGTTTGAGTTTATGATGTAGGTATGTTGCAAAGCCTACCTGAAGCGTCGTTGAATATCTGCCGCTGAGGTTGTGCGCGATTTTGGCGCCGTTTAGAGGGGGCGGGTTTAAAACGCGATTTTCTCTAAGCTGTTCCAATCGAAAATGTTCAGCCTAGTTAATTATTAACGAAAAATCGCTGGAAGACCCCGTCGCAAAAGCTATTATTAGGTTTAAAGGCCTTGAATAATAGTTATAGTAGTTTAAAAATCAATCTTTAAACCCGCGAGCGCCAGCAACCGCAGGGTCTCATAAAGAAAATAGCAGAAGGTAGGTTGTATATTTTTACATTCAAAAGGGCTTCTAAAGATCCTTTTATACAAAATTTAATATTGCGAGTAGCTCAATTTGGGCCCATTATATCGCGCAGTATTTTTCTCGGCATTTGGGGCACAAATCTACCGCAATGTGAACGTTCTAAACCAGCGCGTTCCACAGGGACCCACTGGAAAGCTGATTTAAATGGGCATTTATTTACAGCAATTGAACACTGAATTCCTTCCATTTGGCCTATAAATTAATGTAAATGAGATTTTAAAATCATGTTTTATTGTGAATTATTTGTGAATATTATTTGGACATTTAGGCTATTTAAAAATGTTAATCATTTATTAAGAAATGGATAGATGTTTAGATCTAGTAATTGAAGTCTGAAATTAGCTACAATTAGGTAACTAACTAATTATATGCTTTAATTTCAGGTCATCCAAGTAAGATTATTTTATATTTGTTTCAGAATGCTTCAATCTATGATAACTGAAAATTTCATTCAGTTCTCTTAATTTTTAAGAAAGTTATGGGCTTTTGACTGTTCACGATCACAACTTTTTTGTTATGTCCATAGAAAATCAATAGGGAACAAGATGCTCATTTCCGAGTATGAAAATGGCCATAACTTTTTAAATACTTGAGATATGAAAGTGAATTAGATGTCAAATGAAACTTATTTTTATGCTTTATCTGATGGGATAAATTACAGACTTGATTTTTAAAATCTCAAAATTTTGTAACATTGCTATATGATGGGTGTTGGTCGGCAGCAGTAATTTGTGCAAGACCTGAATGATCACTACTGACATTTATTTGAGTTAAACTAAACTTGTGTTTAACAATAAATGAACAAATACTCCATACACTGTGAACTGAATGTGAATAGCAGCAAAACAAGTCGAGAGCAAGTATAAACAGCGGGAGAATAGAAAAGAAAGAAGCAGGTTAAAACAGGTTAGAGATGTGAGTTATGGATACAACAGTTGCTGAAAAGCTGAGTGAACATTGATGGGGAAAGCCCAGCAGCAACTTGCATCGGGGTATTGAATATTTTACAGTTACAAATATTGCAAATATGAAACAACAAACATTGGAGCAGGTCAGACATTAGCACTTGTACCTGGACATATGGTAGACCTGCAGAGTCTAATTGGGAGGCACAAATATCCACAGACTTTCCAGTTATCAGACTGAGCTTGTGGTGGTATTGGGATAAATCTGGTGAAACCGTTCAAATGAATGGAAGCCTTTGGAAGCCTTTATCTTAGAATAAAGGGGAGGTTGTTTAAGACTGAGGTGAGAAAAAACTTTTTCACCCAGAGAGTTGTGAATTTATGGAATTCCCTGCCACAGAGGGCAGTGGAGGCCAAGTCACTGGATGGATTGAAGAGAGAGTTAGATAGAGCTCTAGGGGCTAGTGGAGTCAAGGGATATGGGGAGAAGGCAGGCACGGGTTATTGCTTGGTGACGATCAGCCATGATCACAATGAATGGCGGTGCTGGCTCGAATGGCCTCCTCCTGCACCTATTTCCTATGTTTCTATGGATGCTGGGAGGAAGGTACTTTTTTTAAGGTCAGTTTCAACATTTTGCACTATATCTATTTATTGAAAATTACTGCTATTTTCTTCTTTCTGGTTGTTAGCTATTATTGTGCCCATACAGTTCCCTTCATCCCAGTTTTAACTTTACCAAAATCTGTCATATGATAGTTTGATAAACTAGATCGTCAAATCACATTGCAAGTAATCCAGTGTTCAAACCTGTCTTTAAAAAGTACATTATTGCATTGTAAACCAGGTTCTACATTTTTTGTCATTTATTCCCTCTGCCATCCTATCACACACATTCCCTTTGATTTCTCTGCAACATCAAAAGGATTTAATATCTAATTTTTTTCCAGTTCTGATAAAAGGTCATTAATCTGAAACAATTTCACTTTCCACCATTGCAGTTTTATCCTGTCAAGTTTTTCTAGAATTTTCAGTTTTATTTCATCTTTCCAATATCTAGACTTTTTGTCATTTCATTACGTAAATTATAAAATGTGTACATTTTGCTGTCCTAAATAAGTGGAAACGTAAGTGGAATTCTTGCTTTGCTGTTACAAAGAGAAAGATAACATGACGGCAGTGGTCAACTTAACTTTCCTAACCTGTTCCCCCAGGCTGCCGAGCTGGTTGTTAAGAAGCTGGAGATATATGCCAGTCATATGAAAGAAGTGAGGGATTACTTGGAAGTATGCCTGTTGGTATGTGCAATTGAATCATTCAAATGGAATATTAGTTTGGATGATCACCATGAGATATAATTAACTAGTATAACCTGCCTGGGAGCTGTAGATAACGAGGGGTAAGATTCACCAAACGCTACACAAATTGTTTTTTTTTCATATTGTTATAAGTTCATCAGAGATAAGAGCAGAATTAGGTAATTCGATCATTGTTGATCTATCTCCCTCCTAACCCCATCCTCCTGCCTTTTCCCCATAACACCTGACATCCATACTAATCAAGAATGTATCTATCCCTGCCTTAAAAATATCAACTGACTGCCTCCACAGCCTTCCGTGGCAAGGAGTTCCACAATCAGAATCGCATTTTATTCGCCAAGTATGTTTTGCAACATACGAGGAATTTCATTGGCCAGGTCAGTCATACAATTAAAAGCAACAGATCACTCAAAAACGCATTTTAACATGAACATCCACCACAGTAACTCCTACACATTCCTCACTCCTTAAGGCGAAATAAAGTTCAAGTCCCTTCCCATAGTTCTTCCTCGGTCGTGGGCCTCGAACCTCCGTTGACGGGACGATCTTGGCTCCCGTAGCCGGCGGCGTTCAGGTCCTCCCTGTCGAGGCGATCAGCTGCCGCATCGGGGGGATGTCAGCTCCCCCGCGCTGGACGATCGAACCTCGCCTCGGGGCTGGTCGAACCTTCTGCGACGTTGGAGCTCCCGACTAGCCTCTCCCGAGACTGCGAGCTCTTGATGGTGGTCGCTGTGGCAGCGTTCCCAGGCAAGGTATCGGCTCCGATGTTAAGCCTGGGAACGCTGCCACAGCTCCATCGTTGAAAGGCCGCAGAGCGCGCCGGTGAATGTGATCCAAAAATTAATCACATCTCCGGCAAGGTAAGAACTTGAAAAAAAGCTCCCCCGATCCCCTCCCCCACATAAAACAAACCGAAGAACATTAAAACAAACTTCTAACAACATTAAAAAATAACAAAAATAATGAAAAATTGAACAGACTGCCGGCGGAGCAGCCATCGCCCCGGCGCCCCTGGTGGTAAAGTTTATAGGGATAAGGGTCAAACACACGCAATTGGAACTAGCTAAGATAGGCACTTTGGTCGGCATGGATGGTTTGGGCCAAGGGGCCTGTTTCTGTACTGTATGACTATGGTATGAACATTGACCTCTCCATTTTCTAGTAACCCACTTCCCCTTTTTGTTCCTTTCATTCATCTTCAGATCTGTTTTACTCACCCCTTACTTTCCAAACACTCCTCCACCCACATTTCAGCAGTTTCTTTACCATCCCCCGCCTTCCCCATTTACCCTTCACCCATAACTCGTATCACCGTGACCCCTATCCCATCCACTGCCCACCATTCCTTATTTGGTTCCACTCATCCTTTCTTATCAGATTCCATCATCTGCAGCCCTTTGTTAAACATAGAAACATAAAAAATAGGTGCATGAGGAGACCATTCGGCCCTTCGAGCCAGCACCTCCATTCATTGTGATTATGGCTGATCACTAGCCCCTAGAGCTCTACCTAACTCTCTCTTAAATCCATCCAGTGACTTGGCCTCCACTGCCCTCTGTGGCAGGGAATTCCATAAATTCACTACTCTCTGGGTGAAAAAGTTTTTTCTCACCTCAGTCTTGAATAACCTCCCCTTTATTCTAAGAGTGTTGCCTCCACCGATTGCCTCCCAGCTTCTATTGTTGGCTCCATCTGTAGTGACAGTTTTTTACAACGTCTCAAGGATTTAGTCCTCGATAGTCACTGATGACCGTGGATCAGAAGGTAATCTGAGCATCCACGAGCCCTTCATGAAACATTCAATGCTGTCGAAAGATGAATCTTCCAAAAACACTCTTGATTAATAGTTTCTTTATTGTAGTAGTACAAACAGTAAGATAAATCATAAAAGCTTCTTCTTGTATAAGTTCATTTCAATCATACTCGTGGTCATGCTCGTGCATGGTTGAAAACTATGTCTCTTACCCGATATTTATCGAACTAAACTAAACTCCTTGGGAGTCTGCGCCAGAATCCCAGCCGCAAGCACGCCTCAGATTACGTATAAATCCCACCCACATAATTACAGGCAGATAAAATGTAAAGGTAACTGGTTATAGTTATAACATACTGCGTTAAGTTAAATGGCTACTACATATCTACAACCCTAACCCTAATTGTTCTGAGTATATAACGAGGTAATTACTAATTGACATTAAAAAAGGAGCTATAAAATTTTAACATTTTTATGTCAGCATTCAGACTTCTTTAGCGATTCTTCCATCTTCTGGAAGCAAGCATAACTTGGTTACTGGTCTTATTAAAACTGTTCTTAGTCTGAAGTCGTACTGTACGCACCTAACCCATAACGTCAGGCATGATACCCATTATATAGTCCAAAACTCAAAAGTCCAAAGTTTAGACAGCATGAAACTTCTTCCTCCATGTCCAATCAATTCTGTTTGTTGTTTGTCTGGTTGTTTGTTTGTTTTTTTGCACAAAGACCGCGAGCATTGCCACTTTTCATTTCACTGCACATCTCGTATGTGTATGTGACGAATACACTTGACTTGACTTGACTTGGATATGTCGTAACAATAATGTTGAAATATGAAAGTCCTTCGAGAGAATAATAGGATGCTTAGCCGTCTCCCCCCCCCCCCCCCCCCCCGGCTCTCCCCCCCCCATCTCCCCCCCCCCATCTCCCCCCCCCCCCCCGTCTGTCTCCCCCCCGTCTCTCCCCCCCCCGTTCTCCCCCCCCGTCTCTCCCCCCCCCCCGTCTCTCCCCCCCCGTCTCTCCCCCCCGTCTCTCCCCCCCCCGTCTCTCCCCCCCCGTCTCTCCCCCCCCGTCTCTCTCCCCCCCCCGTCTCTTCCCCCCCGTCTCTTCCCCCCCCGTCTCTTCCCCCCCGTCTCTCCCCCCCGTCTCTCCCCTCCCCCGTCTCTCCCCCCCCCGTCTCTCCCCCCCCCCGTCTCTCCCCCCCGTCTCTCCCCCCCCCGTCTCTCCCCCCCCCGTCTCTCCCCTCTCCCCCCCGTCTCTCCCCTCCCCCGTCTCTCCCCCCCGTCTCTCTCCCCCCCGTCTCTCCCCCCCCGTCTCTCCCCCCCCCGTCTCTCTCCCCCCCCCGTCTCTCCCCCCCCGTCTCTTCCCCCCCCGTCTCTCCCCCCCCCCCCGTCTCTTCCCCCCCTGTCTCTTCCCCCCCCCCCCCGACAGATTTTAGTGATTATTGAGATACAACAAGATTGGTTGGTCCAGTAAACTCTGTAAATTTTGGTTATGAAAATTCTCGTCATTGGAAATTAAATAGGAAATAATATGAATAACATGATTAACTTTTTTTTTCCATTCCCAGACTGTCTTTGGAAAGGAAAAACTTCATTTCAACAGCCACTTTCAAGGCTCAGACTGTTTGCCGAATACCTGCAATGTGTCCATTCTTGGGCCTAACTTACAAGGTATGTTAAAAAATATTGTGCAATAATGAATCAAACATAAAATTGTACAACGAAGAAGCAAACATAGGCAATGTGCTTTCTTGGATTGGCCCTTGTTTACTACCCCATCAACTTTTTTATAGTATGGTTTATCAGTTTCTAATCGCATGAAATATTTTTTTCTATTCTTTGCACAAGTGAATAACAACATGTGTCACTCTTTGTTGATTTCTTTCTCATCTAAAGCAGTCAATATGGATAAACATGGAACTGCAGGTGCTGGTTTATAAAAATAGACAGAAAGTGCTGGAGTAACTATGCTGTCTTCAATTCTTAAATCCGCCTTCCCTTGAAAGTGATTAATGAATACAAATTCTGTGAACCCTTATTTAATGTAACATCTGTACGTTTGGTGTTACTTATATATGTAATGCTATTTAATGATAGATAAAACTGAATGGAAACACATTGAATTATCATTAATGCTGTGGTATTCCACGATAATTGTTGTGCCCCAGGTCGGAATGTACTGCTGCACTGCCAAAGGCTACTGGCAAGCGTAGGAGCAGCTTGCCATTCTGAAAATGTCAATAGGTAAGAACCATGATGCCTCTGAAGGGATTCTGCAGTAATTAGCAGAACAGTTTTATGTAACATACCTATTATTCTGAACTGCCTATTGTTGCAGCATCTGGTGAACCATAATCAGGAGAGTTATTGCAGAATTTTGATTATTCTCTAAATTAATATGGAACAAAGCTTGTTACAATATTACTGATTCAGAAATTAGTTTATTTTTAATGATCTGCGAAGATCAATCTTTTGTGATTCAACATTTAATTGTATCCCACAGTGAATGCTATTACACAGTTTTAATGTTAATTATAGAATATAATTTAATCACTGGCAAAATTGCACGAAATTAAAGGCAAGCTTATACTATCAGTCCTACAATCAAGTAGCATTTTAATTATGAATATAACACTTTTTTAAGTGTTGGCCTACAAGCAGGATGCTGAACACTGTCCCTTTCACAAACTGATGGATGTTTACACTGTCCTTTATTTTCACACTTGAAGACTGAAGGGTTTGCGTGCTTTTGTACTTATATTTTGGCCAAGTTAGTGTAAAGACTCAAGTTAGTAAGGAATGAAGTTCAGTCCCTTGCAAGGGATGACATACAATCAGGAGATGGATAGTCAGTATGGATAGAACTGAGGAATTGTAAGGGTAAAAATACCCCAATGGGAGTTATCTACAGGCCCCTAAACAGTAGCCTGGATACAGGGTGCAAGATGAATCAAGAATTAAAATTGGCATGTCACAAAGGTGGTTATGGAAGATTTCAACATGCAGGTAAACTGGGTGGCGAGGGCGGTGGTGGGTGGGGATGATGGGGACTGAGGGGGTAGGGCGGTGCGGGCAGCGTGGACTCGACTTGTAGGAGGGGGGGGGGGGGTTGCGAGCACTCTTTTTTTCCTTTCCAAGGACTTGCAATTGCACATTACAGCGTATCAAAAGTACATAAACGTTCAATGGTTGCAATACATCAAGCAAGTCATTATAATACAATGGTGCAATCAATATTTACAATGCCCGCGGCGACCAATGTTCACGGAATGCCCCCAGCGTCCCCGTGGATACCGCATGATCCCTCTCCAGGGACACACGAGCACGGACTTAGGCTCGGAAGAGGGGCAGGCAGCCGACTGGTGTGACCATCGACCGCCCGCTGCCTAGACCCGCAAATGGTCATCTTGGACAGGCCCAGGAGCAAACCGACAATGAGATACCCAGCTCCACACCCCCCCCTGATCGGCCCTCCCCACTCCCTGCCTTGTGCCCAAACACCAGGATCGTGGGACTAAAATGCAACCAGTACTTGAGGAGCAGCCCCTTCAGATATTTGTATAGGGGCAGCAACCTCACACACTCCATATACATATGGAACACAGTCTCTACCTCGCCGCAGAAATTTAGGCGGCCGTTGAGCCCATGAACTGACTCAAATATTTATTACACGCCACGGGTCTGTGTCTGTGTCTGTGTCTCTGCCTCTGCCTCTCCCTCTCCTCCCCCTCTGTCCTCCTTCCCTCTCTCCCCCCCCTCTCTCTCTCCCCCTCTCCCCCTCCCTCTCTCCCCCGTCCATCACTCTCTCCACCCCCCCTCTCTCCCCTCTCCCCTCTCCCCTCTCCCCCCACCCCCTCTCCCCCTCTCCCTCTCTCCCCCTCCCTCCCCTCTCCCTCTCCCCCTCCCCCCCCCCCCCTCCTCTCTCCCCTCCCTCTCTCCCCCCTCCCTCTCTCCCCCCCTCCCTCTCTCCCCCCATCCTCTCCCCCCCTCTCTCCCCCCCTCCCTCTCTCCCCACCTCCTCCCTCTCTCCCCCTCTCTCCCCACCTCCCCCTCTCTCCCTCTCCTTTTCTCCCTATTATTATTATGATGAATATAATTATTTTTTAAGTGCTGGCCTACAAGCAGGACACTGAACACTGTCCCTTTCACAAACTGATGGATGTTTACACTGTCCTTTATTTTCACACTTGAAGACTGAAGGGTTTGCGTGCTTTTGTACTTATATTTTGGCCAAGTTAGTGTAAAGACTCAAGTTAGTAAGGAATTAAGTTCAGTCCCTTGCAAGGGATGACATACGATCAGGAGATGGATAGTCAGTATGGATAGAACTGAGGAATTGTAAGGGTAAAAATACCCCAATGGGAGTTATCTACAGGCCCCTAAACAGTAGCCTGGATACAGGGTGCAAGATGAATCAAGAATTAAAATTGGCATGTCGCAAAGGTGGTTATGGAAGATTTCAACATGCAGGTAAACTGGGTGGCGAGGGCGGTGGTGGGTGGGGATGATGGGGGCCGAGGGGATGGGGCGGTGCGGGCAGCGTGGACTCGACTTGTAGGAGGGGGGGGGGGAGGGTGGTTGCGGGCACTCTTTTTTTCCTTTCCAAGGACTTGCAATTGCACATTACAGCGTATCAAAAGTACATAAACGTTCAATGGTTGCAATACATCAAGCAAGTCATTATAATACAATGGTGCAATCAATATTTACAATGCCCGCGGCGACCAATGTTCACGGAATGCCCCCAGCGTCCCCGTGGATACCGTGTGATCCCTCTCCAGGGACACACGAGCACGGACTTAGGCTCGGAAGAGGGGCAGGCAGCCGACTGGTGTGACCATCGACCGCCCGCTGCCTAGACCCGCAAATGGTCATCTTGGACAGGCCCAGGAGCAAACCGACAATGAGATACCCAGCTCCACACCCCCCCCCTGATCGGCCCTCCCCACTCCCTGCCTTGTGCCCAAACACCAGGATCGTGGGACTAAAATGCAACCAGTACTTGAGGAGCAGCCCCTTCAGATATTTGTATAGGGGCAGCAACCTCACACACTCCATATACATATGGAACACAGTCTCTACCTCGCCGCAGAAATTTAGGCGGCCGTTGAGCCCATGAACTGACTCAAATATTTATTACACGCCACGGGTCTGTGTCTGTGTCTGTGTCTCTGCCTCTGCCTCTCCCTCTCCTCCCCCTCTGTCCTCCTTCCCTCTCTCCCCCCCCTCTCTCTCTCCCCCTCTCCCCCTCCCTCTCTCCCCCATCCATCACTCTCTCCACCCCCCCCTCTCTCCCCTCTCCCCTCTCCCCTCCCCTCTCCCCCCACCCCCTCTCCCCCTCTCCCTCTCTCCCCCTCCCTCCCCTCTCCCTCTCCCCCTCCCCATCCCCCCCTCCTCTCTCCCCCCCCTCTCTCCCCCCTCCCTCTCTCCCCCCCTCCCTCTCTCCCCCATCCTCTCCCCCCCCTCTCTCCCCCCCTCCCTCTCTCCCCACCTCCTCCCTCTCTCCCCTCTCTCCCCACCTCCCCCTCTCTCCCTCTCCTTTTCTCCCTATTATTATTATGATGAATATAATTATTTTTTAAGTGTTGGCCTACAAGCAGGACACTGAACACTGTCCCTTTCACAAACTGATGGATGTTTACACTGTCCTTTATTTTCACACTTGAAGACTGAAGGGTTTGCGTGCTTTTGTACTTATATTTTGGCCAAGTTAGTGTAAAGACTCAAGTTAGTAAGGAATTAAGTTCAGTCCCTTGCAAGG
The DNA here is from genome assembly GCF_010909765.2 of Amblyraja radiata. Lineage (NCBI taxonomy): Eukaryota > Metazoa > Chordata > Chondrichthyes > Rajiformes > Rajidae > Amblyraja > Amblyraja radiata. The sequence goes on from NC_045968.1 coordinate 26,880,890, forward strand.
GATGACATACGATCAGGAGATGGATAGTCAGTATGGATAGAACTGAGGAATTGTAAGGGTAAAAATACCCCAATGGGAGTTATCTACAGGCCCCTAAACAGTAGCCTGGATACAGGGTGCAAGATGAATCAAGAATTAAAATTGGCATGTCGCAAAGGTGGTTATGGAAGATTTCAACATGCAGGTAAACTGGGTGGCGAGGGCGGTGGTGGGTGGGGATGATGGGGGCCGAGGGGATGGGGCGGTGCGGGCAGCGTGGACTCGACTTGTAGGAGGGGGGGGGGAGGGTGGTTGCGGGCACTCTTTTTTTCCTTTCCAAGGACTTGCAATTGCACATTACAGCGTATCAAAAGTACATAAACGTTCAATGGTTGCAATACATCAAGCAAGTCATTATAATACAATGGTGCAATCAATATTTACAATGCCCGCGGCGACCAATGTTCACGGAATGCCTCCAGCGTCCCCGTGGATACCGCGTGATCCCTCTCCAGGGACACACGAGCACGGACTTAGGCTCGGAAGAGGGGCAGGCAGCCGACTGGTGTGACCATCGACCGCCCGCTGCCTAGACCCGCAAATGGTCATCTTGGACAGGCCCAGGAGCAAACCGACAATGAGATACCCAGCTCCACACCCCCCCCCCTGATCGGCCCTCCCCACTCCCTGCCTTGTGCCCAAACACCAGGATCGTGGGACTAAAATGTAACCAGTACTTGAGGAGCAGCCCCTTCAGATATTTGTATAGGGGCAGCAACCTCACACACTCCATATACATATGGAACACAGTCTCTACCTAGCCGTCGAGCCCATGAACTGACTCAAATGTTTATTACAAGCCACGGGTCTGTGTCTCTGCCTCTGCCTCTCCCTCTCCTCCCCCTCTGTCCTCCTTCCCTCTCTCCCCCCTCCCTCTCTCCCCCCTCCATCACTCTCTCCACCCTCTCCCCTCTCCCCTCACCACTCTCCCCTCTCCCCTCTCCCCTCTCCCCCTCTCCCCCTCCCCCCCTCCCCCTCCCCCCTCCTCTCTCCCCCTCCTCTCTTCCCCCTCCCTCTCTCCCCCTCCCTCTCTCCCCCTCCCTCTCTCCCCCCTCCCTCTCTCCCTTCCCCTCCCTCTCCCTCCCCCCCTCCCTCTCTCCCTCTCTTCCCTCTCTCCGCCTCCCTCTCTCCTTTTCTCTGCCTCCCTCTCTCCCCCTCCCTCTCTCTCTCACTCCCCCCTCCCTCTCTCTGCCCCCCCTCGCTCCCCCCCGCCCTCTCTCCCCCGTCCTCTCCCCCCCCCCTCTCTCCCCACCTCCCCCCTCTCTCCCCACCTCCCCCTCTCTCCCTCTCCTTCTCTCCCTATTATTATTATGATGAATATAATTCTTTTTTAAGTGTTGGCCTACCAGCAGGACACTGAACACTGTCCCTTTCATAAACTGATGGGTGTTTACACTGTCCTTTATTTTCACACTTGAAGACTGAAGGGTTGGCGTGCTTCTGTACTTTTCATTTTGGCCAAGTTAGTGTAAAGACTCGAGTTAGTAAGGAATTAAGTTCAGTCCCTTGCAAGGGATGACACACAATCAGGAGATGGATAGTCAGTATGGATAGAACTGAGGAATTGTAAGGGTAAAAATACCCTAATGGGAGTTATCTACAGGCCCCCAAACAGGGTCCCAGTGAGACCACACCTTTCATCCTTCTAAATTCCAGTTAATATAAACCCAGTCGACCCATTTATTCCCATCTGCTAGCATGCTTTCTTGTCACAGAGGTTATTTAAATGTGCAGCTTCAGGAAAAGCAAGCAGCACGTGCTGATAGTGAAGCTTGAACTAAAAAAAGCAACAAGATTTTGTTTGGTTTAGGATGAGAGTTGGCTGGCTGTGCAGATTCCTTTTAGTGAGCCAATGACGAATCAAAGGTTAAATATTGTCTTGAACAATCTTCAAACTTTTTAATCCTAATCTCAGTTTATAAATGTTTATGTTGCTTAACTGCATTTGCACAAGTGTTGATATTTAATCTCCCGGCATCTGGGCCATATGACATCAGGTTTGTAGACTGGTGTCTACGATGTGTCCTTTTAGAATCACAAAATACACATACAAAACTTTCCTTCTGGAATTTGAGAAGTGATTGCGTGGGCATTCACAGTACCACAGCTGGTAAAGCTGATGCCTCACAGCGCCAGAGACCTGACCTTGGCACTGGCTGGTTGGAGTTTACATTCTCCCTGTGACTGCATGGCTTTCCAACCAGTGCTCTGGGTTCCTACCATATCCAAAAGACATGTGGGTTTGTAAGTTAATTGGCCTCTGGTAAATTGCCTCTAATATGTAGGAAGTGGATGCGAAAGTGGGATGACAGAACTAATGTGAATGGGACACTGCCTCGTTGGGCCAAAGAGCTTGTTTCCATGCTGTATTGTTCAATCAAGCAATCTTATTGCTCTTATTCTGTCACTCCACCTGTAACAAATTGTCTTGTTTTTTCAGGCCTTCACATGTGCTACTGAACAGCGGCATTCCATATGAGGTGGCAGAAAATGCCATTCGATTAAGTGTGGGACGGGCAACATCAAAAGAGGATGTTGATACCATCGTAGAAGATCTGAAGCTAGCAGTCAAAGAAATCAAATTGTGTGCTGCTCAGACTTGAGTAGCACCCAGAGAAGAACTGATTACTGCCTCAGAAAGGTAGAACTCCACAGAGGAACCATGTGGCCTTTCCCACCCAGAGGGAGTGACTTTAATATGCCAACAAATTGTGCCAGTTCTTCTTTTGTGATTAAATCAAAAACAAACACAAGTTTTAAGGAATTTCTATTTCTAATACCTGTATATTCAATTTGCTGCACATATATGTTATGAAAACGTTCCATTTGGATTTATTTTAGTAATTTTCATTGTTAATCTTGGATTAATCATTGGGGGTGGAGACGTGTTTATTTCAGTTAAATCCTATTTCAGCAAAATTAATAAAACGTCCAGTTGGCTCCTGGAAAACATCAAGATTTATTTTTTAACCACATTTTAAAGTGCTGTCCAATTCCCTGTTTAGTGACAGATTTTATGTTCTTAATATACAAACAAATCTGGGTGGAAATATTTAAAACAAATCCTTCTGAAAAGTAGTGCATTTTGAATTTGTGTCCTAATAAACTGATGAATTCATTGCAGAAACCCAAGGGTAAGTGTTTCCAGGCTGCATGGAGGAAGAATATTGGAACATGGTTTAAAGGACCAGAGCAATCAATGTTTGCACAGGATGTGCTTCCTGATGCCTTAGCCAGCTGACAATAAGTAATGAGGCTATTGACAGAGTAATTTATTGGAAGTAATACCTAGAGTACCTGGTACAGCTGGGTTTCAGAAAATAAAAAGCAAATATATAGCCAAATATTTGATGCAAAAATAGTTATGTTGGTTATTATATGTGATACTAGGTTAAAGATTTAAAATAATTAGATGTTTTAATATGTTTAAGAAGCAACTGCAGATGCGGGAAAATCAAAGGTAGACAAAAATGCTGGAGAAACTCAGCGGGTGAGACAGCATCTATGGAGCGAAGGAAATAGGCAACGTTTCAGGTCGAAACCCTTCTTCACACTGCAACAAAAATGCTGGAGAAACTCAACGGGTGAGACAGCATCTATGGAGCGAAGGAGCGAAGGAATGGCATCAAGTTAGGAAAAGGGGAGTACGAGATCTGGGTGTCCTGTTTATCAGTCACTGAAAGTAAGCATACAGGTACAGCAGGCAGTGAAGAAAGCTAATGGCATGTTGGCCTTCATAGCAAGAGGAGTTGAGTATAGATGCAAAGGGGTCCTGCAGTTTTGCAGGGCCTTAGTGAGACCACACCTGGGTTATTGTGTGCAATTTTGATTTCCAAATTTGAGGAAGCACATTCTTGCTATTAAGAGAGTACAGCGTGGGTTCACAAAGTTAATCCATATAACCATATAACAATTATAGCACGGAAACAGGCCATCTCGACCCTTCTAGTCCGTGCCGAACACGTATTCTCCCCTAGTCCCATATACCTGCGCTCAGACCATAACCCTCCATTCCTTTCCCGTCCATATAACTATCCAATTTATTTTTAAATGATAAAAACGAACCTGCCTCCACCACCTTCACTGGAAGCTCATTCCACACAGCCACCACTCTCTGAGTAAAGAAGTTCCCCCTCATGTTACCCCTAAACTTCTGTCCCTTAATTCTCAAGTCATGTCCCCTTGTTTGAATCTTCCCTACTCTCAGTGGGAAAAGCTTATCCCCGGGATTCTGTTCTTTCATCTTGTTAAGCCGCATAGTAACAAAAAGGTGCAATGGGAATTTAACAAATGGAAATAAATCTTTGTGTTTTATCATTCCTATTGCTGGATGACCAAAAGCGAACACAATACTCCAAGTGGGGCCTCACCAACATCTTGTACAACTGCAACATAACATCACAGTCCCAACTACAATACTCAAAGGTCTTACTGATGTAGGTCAGCGTGCATAAAGCCTTCACCACTCTATCCACCTGTGATATTATATTCAGTGAATTAAATACTCGTACTCCTCATTCTTTCTATTCTACCACCTTCTCCAGGCTCCTATTCATTGTGAAAGTCCCACACTGGCTTGATTACCGAAAATGCAACATTTTCTTCTTAAATGTTACTTTTTGAAACCAGAATTTCTATGAGGTATCTTCAAACAGTTCAGTAGCATTTAAGGTTAGAAAGACAACATTCTTCACTGAGGAGAGCAATGGGAAGAGTCTGTACTTAAGCTCTGGATACTGGCTTAAGTTGCCATTGAACCCCTTCATGAAGAAATAGATTGGTTTATCTGGGTTTTGACAAGCAGTAGACTCCGATGAACAAACTTTGGCTCCACATTGTGCGTTATCTCCAAAAACATAATCCCAGTATTCTGATATGTATAAGGATCCTCCGTGTTAGCTTAATCTTCCACATGACATTTTGAAAATGTTATTTTGAACATTTTGTTGTGTTTCCATATGCCAACTTACACATAGCAGAACACTAGCTCCAATTATGAAGACAAGGATACATATCTTATGAATGGAAATCATGGTGTGGCATTGAGGTGCTTCTCCAAAGGCTCCTGAATCAATGCATAGGATCTTTTAAAAATTGAAACACATTACCATTAATGATTGTATTGACATGCGTTAGGATGCATCTCTTTAAAAAAAAATAGGAGCACAATAGACACATAATTAAATGCAGTCAATTATTCTCTATCAGCACATTATGATGTTCAGAGGGAAATAAGAAAATTATGCATCTGCCCAACATTTATTGTACTGTGGGTATTGGAATCAATAAGTAATAACAGGGTGACAAGGTATGAGCTTGTCTGGGCATAGGTTGAGCCGATCGGATAGAGAAAGGATGTTTTTTATAATTTAATTTACTCCTATCTCACGTAATTTTATGTTGTGGAAGAAAGTAATGGATAGAATAAGTTGTAGCACTCCATAAGATGTAAGAGCCGAACTATGAATGAATGAATGAATACGTTTATTGACCAAGTATTCACATACAAGGAATTTGCCTTAGTGCTCCCCCCACGTGACAACATGACATACAGTGACAGTTAGGAATGTCACATAAAACATTAAACATTAATGATAAAATGAATGATTGGGTACAAAGATTGGATTGACCAAGGAGGTTGTAAATGTTGTTAAAAAGAAAAAGGAAGTACATGCAAGGTTTAAGGGGATAGAATTAGACAGAGCCTTTGAGGAATATAAAGAAAGGAGGAAAAACAAAATCCAAGTGGGTGATTAGAGGAAGGATCTTGAAGAGCATTAAGGTGGATTAATTCCCCACCACCTGGTGGGACCTATCACAGGTTATTAAGAAAGGCAAGAAAGGAGATTATGGGACACTTGTCGAAGATCTTTGTGTCTTCTCTAGCCACAGGCGAGGTGTCCGAGGACTGGAGAGTAGTTAACATTATCCCTATATTTAAGAAGGGGAGAGAAATAGTGGAAGTTCATCAAAAGTTAACACACAAACACCAAGATCAATCAGGAAGGAAAGTAGAATAAATGATGTATAATGCAAGAACTTTTGAGTAAAATCACAGATGGCTCCTGCAAGATTACACCTGAAACACACTGTTTTGAGTTCTGGTCCCAAAGGGTGGGGCTACTTGCAAATGAGTGCATGTTCTCCTCAGACAGCTATGGAAGTTCAATGGCTGAACATATTCGGGAAATAGATCAATTATATCTTTCATCAGAAGTCAAGTTTCCAGTTCTGGCAACATCCTCATTATCTCCTCTGCATTCACTCATGTGCAATGAGATCTTTGCTGTGATTTACAATCCTGAACAGACACAATCCTCAAGTTGTAGACTAACAAATATTGTATGCGGTCATAGTTTATATTCTATGTCTCAATCAATAATGTATCGTTTAGTTTATTTGTTCATTATTGTCACATGTACTGAGCCTCAGTGAAAATTGTTTGTTTGCATGCTGTCCAGTCAAAGAAAAAATACACACAAATACAACCAAGAAGTACATAGTGCACAGATAAAGTCAATGTACAACATTTAGTGCAAGATATAACATACACTATGTGAAATGGAGTTACTCCAGCATTTTGTGTCTATCTTTAGTGTAAACAAGCATCTGCAGTTCCTTCCTATAAATATTTATTTTCCATGTTGCACCTTCCCCGATGTTTTCTCATTGAGTTAACCTATACCTTATAAAGTCAAAACTTTCCTCGTTCCCATCAAGCACATAACCTGTTGTAATCAGGCATGAATGGATTAAGCAAAAAAATGAGACTAAACATCAATATTTATCCGTAAGCAATTCTATTTTTATTTAAAACACTAGACTAAGTGGGACCCGTTGGGTCCCAGCATCACATGGGAGGGCTGGTCCTCCAACGCAAATTCCACCTCTCCACCAATTCCAATATTGCTGGCCAGTGGGGGGGGAGGGAGCTTTCTGGAGCGCTAGTATGGGTGTTGTGTGCTGAAGGGACTGGTTTCCAGAGAGCTAGTATGAACATTGTGGGCCGAATGGATTCTTGGGGTGACAGCTCAGTCACTCAAGCCTGTTGTGCTGGCAGCTCACTCACGGCTGGTGGGCTCGCAACTGACTCACGGCTATTCCTTGAAATTCCATTTTAAGCAGGATGCAAGGGCACCAAATTCAAGTGCAGTTTCATACCATTTCAAGCAGGGTGGAAGGCCACTAAAGACAGCGAGTCGTGACCTCTCCCTCCCCCATCTTGCAGAGACTGAGCCATGCACACACTTCCGGGTTTTATAGTCCCTCCCCTCCTCCCACCAGAAGAGTGTGGCCTTCATGGCGTGATTGACAGGAGAGAGAATCTCAACATTCTTAAAACATTAATAACTCTTGTTTTTCATCGATGGGAAAAGTCGTCAGCACCTGATCAGCGGAGGGGGACTGATTATGATGGCCAAAAATCACAGCCGTACGTGGTAGCGTTTTTTCTAAAATCAATATAAAACGCAAACAGGAAGTGGTCAAGATTAGACTTTTAATTATATAGAAGGCAAGGCAGATCTCATTAGGCAAGGCAGCTCTAATTAGGCAAGGCAGCTTGCTTTAGCACTTTCAAAACCAAAGGCAAGGCAGCTCGCTTTGGCACTTTCAAAGCCAAAGGCAAGGCAGCTCGCTTTAGCACTTTCAAAACCAAAGGAAAGGCAGCTCGCTTTAGGACTTTCAAAACCAAAGGCAAGGCAGCTCACTTTAGGATTGGTTGAGAAATGATGGGTCATAATAATGTTGCTAACTATGTTGCATGATCTTCGCGCCGTTACTCATGATTGGTCAAGGAGAGGGGCCTTGCCAAAATTGTGTTCTTTACCTGGTAGAATGTTTCTTTGCTTAATGAAACTGTTTCCCACTAAGTGCTTTCTATCGAAACTATGTTATGTGATGTTTTGTGATTGGGTTAAGGAACTGCCAATTAAAGTATTTTGTAACCCTTATTGATGATTGGCTTGTAGGGGTTCAGGTTTCATTGATTTGGCCCGATATGTGAGGGTTCGTAAACCCTGGGGTTGAAGGCCCGACTCAGACTGGGATACAAATTTCAAGGTATCCTCTTAGGCAGGACTGAGCGGAAACGGTACTAAGTGGAGGAAGTACTGTATCGGTGCAGAGAGTACGATTGAAAAGAGACACTTTAAAAATCAGCATCGAAGACCAGCACAAAGTGGGTATGTAAGTAAGTAAGTAGATTTATTGGCCAAGTATTCACATACAAGGAATTTGCCTTGGTGCTCCGCCCACAAGTAACAACATGACATACAGTTACAGTTACGAATGACTCCGAAGACACTACACATTAATAATAATAAAACATTAATTATACAGCACCATTGATCAAGCATGTGAACCAACAAAATTCCAGACCAAAGGGAGGCAACAGATTTTTGGCTGTTGAGTAGAGCAACTACTCGTGGATAAAAACTGTTTTTATGTTTGGCTGTGGCAGCTTTGACAGTCCGGAGTCACCTTCCAGAGGGAAGTGATTCAAAGAGTTTGTGGCCAGGGTGAGAGGGGTCAGAGATGATCTTGCCCGCTCGCTTCCTGGCCCTTGCAGTGTACAGTTCATCAATGGAGAGGAGGTTGCAGCCAATAACCCAACTCTGCTGACCAGGATGCCAGCTGTGACACTTCATGTCTGTAGGCAGATTCCTCCCCATCCTGGATCTGTCCAATCAGGGTTGTGTCATCCGCAAACTTGAGAAGCCTGACAGCGGTGCCTGTGGAGAAGCAGTTGTTGGTGGAGATAGAGTAGAGGAGAGGAGAGAGTACGCAGCCTTGCTGTGCTCCTATGAGCGGCTGAGCGTTTGCGGGTCCGAGATGTGCTTTCCCAGCCTCACATGCAGCTTCCTGTCTGTCAGGTGATCCACCGACAGAGGGGTTCAGGCACAGTCAACTCAGAAGGTTTGGAGTGTAGTAGCTCTGGCACAATGGTGTTGAATGCAGAGCTAAAATCATAGAAACATAGAAAACAGATGCAGGAGTAGGCCATTCGGCCCTTCGAACCTGCACCACCATTCAATATGATCATGGCTGATCATCCAACTCAGTATCCTGTACCTGCCTTCTCTCCATACCCCCTGATACCTTTAGCCACAAGGGCCACATCTAACTCCCTCTTAAATATAGCCAATGAACTGGCCTCAACTACCTTCTGTGGCAGAGAATTCCAGAGATTCACCACTCTGCGTGAAATTTTTTTTTCTCATCTCGGTCCTAAAAGATTTCCCCCTTATCCTTAAACTGTGACCCCTTGTTCTGGACCTCCCCAACGTCAGGGAACAATCTTCCTGCATCTAGCCTGTCCAACCCCTTAAGAATTTTGTAAGTTTCTATAAGATCCCCCCTCAATCTTCTAAATTCTAGCGAGTACAAACCAAGTGTATCCAGTCTTTCTTCATATGAAAGTCCTGACATCCCAGGAATCAGTCTGGTGAACCTTCTCTGTACTCCCTCTATGGCAAGAATGTCTTTCCTCAGATTAGGAGACCAAAACTGTACGCAATATTCCAATGTTGTCTCACCAAGACCCTGTACAACTGCAGTAGAACCTCCCTGCTCCTATACTCAAATCCTTTTGCTATGAATGCTAACATACCATTGGCTTTCTTCACTGCCTGCTGCACCTGCATGCCTACTTTTAATGACTGGTGTACCATGACATCCAGGTCTCGTTGCATCTCCCCTTTTCCTAATCAGCCATCATTCAGATTATAGTCTACTTTCCTGTTTTTGCCACCAAAGTGGATAACCTCCCATTTATCCACATTATACTGCATCTGCCATGCATTTGCCCACTCACCCAGCCTATCCAAGTCACCTTGCAGCCTCCTAACATCCTCCTCACAGCTAACACTGCCCCCCAGCTTCGTGTCATCCGCAAACTTGGAGATGTTGCATTCAATTCCCTCGTCCAAATCATTAATATATATTGTAAATAGCTGGGGTCCCAGCACTGAGCCTTGCGGTACCCCACTAGTCACTGCCTGACATTCTGAAATGGACTAGTTTACTCCTACTCTTTGCTTCCTGTCTGACAGCCAGTTCTCATCACATGAATACTGAACCCCCAATACCGTGTGCTTTAAGTTTGTATACTAATCTCTTATGTGGGACCTTGTCGAAAGCCTTCTGAAAGTCCAGATATAACACATCCACTGGTTCTCCCTTATCCACTCTACTAGTTACATCCTCAAAAAATTATATAAGATTCGTCAGACATGATTTACCTTTCATAAATCCATGCTGACTTTGTCCAATGATTTCACCACTTTCCAAATATACTGCTATCCCATCTTTAATAACTGACTCTAGCAGTTTCCCCACTACCGATGTTAGACTAGCTGGTCTGTAATTCCCCATTTTCTCTCTCCCTCCCTTTTTAAAAAGTGGGGTTACATTAGCTACCCTCCAATCCTCAGGAACCACTCCAGAATCTAAAGAGTTTTGAAAAATTATCACTAATGCCTTCACTATTTCTGGGGCTACTTCCTTAAGTACTCTGGGATGCTGCCTACCTGGCCCTGGGGAGTAATCGGCCTTTAATCCATTCAATTTACCTAACACCACTTCTCGGCTAACCTGGATTTCACTCAGTTCCTCCATCTCATTTGACCCCCAGTCCCCTGCTATTTCCGGCAGATTATTTATGTCTTCCTTAGTGAAGACAGAATCAAAGTAGTTATTCAATTGGTCTCCCATGTCCTTGTTCCCCATGATCAATTCACCTGTTTCTGACTGCAAGGGACCTACATTTGTTTTAACTAATCTTTTTCTCTTCACATATCTATAAAAACTTTTGCAGTCAGTTTTTATGTTCCCTGCCAGTTTTCTTTCATAATCTATTTTCTCTTTCCTAATTAAGCCCTTTGTCCTCCTCTGCTAGACTCTGAATTTCTCCCAATCCTCTGGTAGGCTGCATTTTCTGACTAATTTGTATGCTTCATCTTTTGTTTTGATACTATCCCTGATTTCCCTTGTTATCCACGGATGCACTACCTTCCCTGATTTATTATTTTGCCAAACTGGGATGAACAATTGTTGTTGTTCATCCATGCAGTCTTTAAATGCCTTCCATTGCATATCCACCGTCAACCCTTTAAGAATCAATTGCCAGTTTATCTTGGCCAATTCACGTCTCATACCCTCAAGGTTGCCTTTCTTTAAGTTCAGAACCCTTATATGCTCGAATGTGCTGAAGACCAGTAGTTATCAGGTGGAAAGGAGATACCTAGGGGGTTTGAGTGTGGTTTATGAACCTCGGAACAGTACTGGGAACTCAGCGTTGGAGTACAGATTGGCTGAGAAATACTGAGAGGGGTGGAGACACGTCTATTATCTGGAACCGTGATCTAAGTTTACCGATTCAAATTTCACCAAATTCAGGGCTTCATATTGAAGGACACTGGTTATTGTATAGAGATCCATTTTGATCTATTCAGGGCGTTCTTATTGAGGGCACTGGTTATGTATATATTAGTACAATTGTAGAATAGATTCGTAATTAGATATAACTTCTGAAGTGTGTTTGATTGTTCCGTTGCACTTAAAACTGAGCATTTACCGATTTAAAAGCTTGTGTGATTTCTGTGCGTGAGATTGGTGTGAAACAATTTTGGGTACCCGGGTTGAAAGGAGAGATTGTGTGAGAGATTTACTGGCATGTTGAAGAAACGTTGGCCATTGTTTGTGAACGAACTTGTGAAGTCTTGTGAGTGAAGTGTGAATCATTTGGATACTGTGTCCATTGTAAGCAACAATGGGAAACCAAATAGAGAGAGATAATATGGAAGACCTCAAAAACCACTACAATTATTTTGCAGGGAATTCCCTCAAAAAGCGGAAAGATTGAAATATTTTTCGTCAGCGTTGAATAAAAAATTAGGAGTGATTTGTGGCCTGAAGGAGGGGTTGGAACACTGGAGGTCGTGAAATACATTGAGAAGATTGTTTGGCAATGAAGCCAAAGTGATGTAGCAAAGGAACTTATTGGGCTATGGAGACAATATTACGAAGGAGTAAAAGAACGCAGAGAGGCTGCAATAATGGCGAATTGGCAGGAGGCGGTTTTGAAGCTTGGAATAGTTAAAGGACGATGAAGGAAACAAACCTCTACATACCTTAAAGAAGGAATGTGGATGTGCTTATAAAGAACATAGGGAACGGGAGAAAAAGAGAACTCCTGAAAGGAAACTGGCATTTGTAGACTTAGAGTTAAGGGAGCCACTGGTTACATTTGGTTTGGAAGGAGGAGATGAAGAATATTTATAAGATTGGGAGAGCGTTCAAATTAAAATAAATTTGCAGCCTCCACCTTATTCCCCTTGCGCTCCCTATACTCCACCTTCACATCCAGCACCTTGTGTGCATCACAGACCTCCTCCTGTGTCTGCAGCACCACCCACACCCCCTGCTGATCCTATAGTATCACCTGCTCATCAGACGGCAGCACCAACACAGAGTTCTTTGACCCCAACAGCTCCACCACTAACAGATAAACCAGTAGCGCACAGTACAAGGAGCAAAATAAAGAAAATAGCTCCCATGTTTAAAGACAAAGTATGACCACCAGGACCATTTTATGAGCCTAAACATAGAAGAACAAGACGACCACCTAGAAAGATAAGATATACCATTAAGAAATATTGCCTTCACCTTAGTGATGAGGATGATACATTGGAGGGTGAAACTGTATCAGGGGACACTGAGAGTGAGTCAGACATAGCAAAAATTATGAAGGAAGAACAAATATCCCGTCGTCAGTTCCCAGTTAGGGAGATGCCTAACCCAGCCTTTGATCCGGCTAATGTAGTTGGTGCAAACAACCATCGAACCATTGATATATATTCCCCATGGAAACCTAATGAAATGATGGCAGTACTGTGTGAAATACCTGACAGAAATAAATCATCTGCTTCCTTTGTGGACTATCTCTGTACCACTATGCGTGTATCACGTGGATTTGAGAGATTTGTGGGCTGTAATACAACAGATCATAACTCCTACAGAGCATACCAGGTTCCCAGCCAATTTAGGACACCCAACTCATGAAGCACTGCCTAATGTAATTGCTGATAATAATGCAAGAGAAGATGCAGTCTTAACTGCCCTTGCCAATACCCTCCAAAAGCCAATAGATATTGCCGGGATTCTGGATGTTCGACCAAAGAAAGGAGAGGGAGCAGATACGTTTTTAGAACAGTTCTCGGAATTATATATGGGCCAGTCAGGAGATCTAAATTTTCGGAATGGGGCAAATTCTCCTTAGTACTGCGCAATATTGTTAAACTGTTAAACTAATGTAGCCGAAGCAATTAAGACAAACAACATGGACTGGTCAGAGAACAGTTCTCGTCGGCTCATGCAGTGAGGTATCACTGGAAGGATCCTAAAAAACAAGAGAATCAGCCAGTAGTTAAGACAAAAACTGAATATGTAACGAAGAAGGAGGCGCCTAATTCTAATTTGGATTTATAGAGTCCTCAAGCAAGGGCAAGGCATGGTTTGCCAGATTAGACAAGGGCGCCAGAACCAGATTATCCAGGTTATCATAGGCAACATTTCAGGCCAAAATCTTCTTCAGACTGATGTAGGGTGGGGGGAGGACCCCTGTCCCACTTAGGAAACCTCTGGAGACTTTGCGCCACACCCAAGGTTTCCGTGCGGTTCTCGGAGGTTGCAGGTGGTTGCCGGAGGTTGCAGGTAGTGGAAGCAGGTAGGGAGACTGACAAAAACCTCCGGGAACTGCACGGAAACCTTGGGTGGGGCGCAAAGTCTCCAGAGGTTTCCGTTCAGGTTTCCTAAGTGGGACAGGGGCATAAGGACTACCTGAAATTGGAGAAGTCAATGTTCATGCCATTGGGGTACAAACTACCCAAGCAAATTATGAGGTGCTGCTCCTCCAATTTCCAGTGGTCCTCTCTCTGGCCATGGAGGAGGCCCAGGACAGAAAGGTTGGATTTGGAATGGGAGGAGGAGTTGAAGTGCTGAGCCACCGGGGGATCAGGTTGGTTATTGCGGACCGAGTGGAGGTGTTCGGCGAAGCGATCGCCAAGCCTACGCTTGGTCTCACCGATGTAGATCAGCTGACTTCTAGAGCAGCAGATGCAATAGATGAGGTTGGAGGAGGTACAGGTGAACCTCTGTCGCACCTGGAATGACTGCTTGGGTCCTTGAATGGAGTCAAGGGGGGGCGGGGGGGGTAAAGCGACAAGTGTAGTATTTCTTGTGGAACCGCAAGGACAGTTGCCCAGATACGCCAGCATCTGGGTAATGAGATATGTGAGTATGTGGAACCGCAAGTGTGGGCAGAAGACGCAACTCAGGTAGGATGTGTTCGCATTGATCCCATCGAGATAGCTCTCCAGAATGTGGTGACACTGCCTTCGATACAGCAGTACCCATTAAAAAACAGGCAATTCCTAGTGTGGGCAAGCTGATTGGGGGATTGCTGGAACAAGACATCTTAGTAAAGTGCCAGTCTATTTGCAACACACCATTCCTTGCAGTGCCCAAGGCAGGTCCAGGACTTAAGATCTGTCAATGCAGTGGTAGAACCGCTCCATGCCTTGGTGCCAAACCAGGCTCATTTACTAGCTTTAATTCCAGCGGAGGTGAAGAGTTTTTAAATTGTAGACCTGCAACATGCCATTTTCTCATTATTTCTGTACAAGAACAACCAGTATTTATTTGCCTTTACTTACAGGGTACAACAATATACGTGGACAAGACTACCTCAGGGATTTATAAATTCGTCCACCTTGTTTTCTCGATGTCTTCAATAACAGTTGAGCGCTTTAAGTTTTAAAAGGAAATCCACTTTAGTACAGTAAGTACAGTATGTGGACGACTTGTTAGTGGCTAGTTTAGATGAGCAGAGCAATTGTGAGGACACTGCTCAATTATTGAATCACCTGGCAACTTTAGGATATGTGGTCCCTCAATCCAAAGTATTAATGGCTCAACAAAAAATAAAGTTTCTGGGAGTAATAATTTCTGCTACAGAGAGAAGTTTAGAAAACAGCAGACTTGAACCAATTTGCAAATTTTCTGTCCTAAAAGAGGCGAAGCAAATGAGACAGTTTGAACTACTGCAGACCCTGGATCCGTAATATTGCACGAGACACCAAGGAATTGAATCCTAATATTAGCCTAGAGGGAGAATTTCAGTTATCCGAAGAAGCTCAGAGAGCTTTCGAGAACTTGAAGAGATCTTTAATGCTGGCCCCGGCACTAGGAAGGCCACTCTACAATAGACCCTTCCAACTTTACTGCACCAACCTTTCTGAGTGCTCAACTGCAGTCCTCACCCAAAAACACGGGGGAAAGCACAGACCAGTGGGTTATTATTCATCAAAACTCGACCCAGTAGCAAGGGGACACCCGCTATGCACCCAGATCCTAACAGCAATCTATAATAGTCCACAGTCTGCTGCAAACCTGGCCTTACAGCAGGAAATAGTAGTGTACAGTTCTCATTCGATGGCAGCCTTGTTGGAACAACTTCAAACTCAGCATGGCTTGTGAAAACAAATACGAAATTTATCTATTGAACAATCCAAAACTCCAATTCAGACACGGTATGTATTCTGTCCTCGGCTGCTGGAGGATGGGTGTTTCTGGGAGTCAATCAGTCGGTTTTGGGGGAATTGGAGAGAGAGGCAGAGGAGCTTCCCTTCCCTTAGGCAGTGGTGGGATGTGGGGAAAGCTTCCATCCGTCTTTTTTGTCGGGAATACACATGGGGGTTGACCGGAAGGTGGGACTGGTGTGAGAAGGGGGTCTACATGAGCTACCTCAGTACAAATTCGAGTGGAGTGGCTTTCCTGTTCGCCCTGACTTTCTGGCCAGACATCCTTAAGGTGCAGGAAGTTGTGCCAGGTCATTTGCTCTATCTGGCCATGAGCCTGGATGGCATGCCATTGCAGTTCATTAATGTGGACGGCACCGGCACCGGTCGAGAGGCTCGAGAGGGAGTTACTCGAAGCAGAGTCTCGCCTGGGTCGGATTGGTGTGGTCTCCTGTGAGTGGGGAGATTATCAGGAGAAGAAGGAAGCTTTGAGGAACCTGATGCTTGAGCTGTCCCGAGGCGCTTACGTGAGGTTGCGGGTCCAGATGCTGCATGATCTGGACTGTGCATCACCTTTCTTTTCTCTCTGGAGAAAAGGCGGGGAGCTGCTTGCGGATTATGGCTCCTCTGTTACAGATCCAGAGAGGATTCGTGCTTTAGTCCAGTCCTTTTATGGATCCCTGTTCTCTGCAGATGGATTTGCCGGGAAGGCTCAGTGGGTCCTGTGGGAGGGTCTACCGACTGAGGATTTTTGGAGGATGTGACAAGTGAAATGGATGAAGGGGTGCCAGTGGATGTAATGTATCTAGACTTTCAGAAAGACTTTGATAAGGTCCCGCAAGGGAGACTGGTGACTAAAATTAGAGCACATGGTATTGGGGGTAGGGTGTTGACATGGATAGAAAATTGGTTGGCAGATAAGCAGCAAAGAGTACGATTGAACGGGTCCTTTTCGGAATGGCAGGCAGTGGCGAGTGGAGTGCTGCAAGGCTCAATGTTGGGGCCGCAACTGTTTACCATATATATTAATGACTTGGAAGAGGGAATTAGGAGCAACACTAGCAAGTTTGCGGATGACACAAAGCTGGGTGGCAGTGTGAACTGCGAAGAGGATATTAGGAGGTTGCAGGGTGACCTGGACAGGTTAAGTGAGTGGGCAGATGCGTGGCAGATGCAGTACACTATAGATAAAAGTGAAGTTATCCACTTTGGCGGCACAAACAAGGGGGCAGATTATTATCTCAATGGGGTTAGGTTAGGCAAGGGGGGGGTGCAGTGAGACCTGGGCGTTCCTTGTACACCAGTTACTGAAAGTTGGCGTGCAGGTACAGCAGGCAGTGAAGAAAGCTAATGGAATGTTGGCCTTCATAACAAGAGGATTTCAGTATAGGAGTAAAGAGGTTCTTCTGCAGTTGTATAGGGCTCTGGTGAGACCACATCTGGAGAATGAGGGGGGATCTTATAGAAACATATACAATTTTAAAAGGACTGGACAAGCTAGATGCAGGAAAAATGTTCCCAATGTTGGGCGAGTCCAGAACCATGGGCCACAGACTTAGAATAAACAGATGCTGCCTGACCCGCTGAGTTACACCAATTTTTTGTGTCTATCTTCGGTATAAACCAGTATCTGCAGTGTCACGCCGGGCAAAATGACACGGCTTTTAGGTTGCCCGGCCGAACTTTAGATGGCCCTGCTCCCTCCCATCCCTTCACATCCCCTTATCCTCTCTCCCTCTTCTCCCATTCTCCAACCCCCCCCACTTTCCCCGACGCCTGCCATTTGTGGACCCAGCGTGTGACAGCTAGATCCCACTAATAGTACTGCACAAAGGCCACATCATCTGTTTTAGTAACATTGACTATTGGATAAATGCAGACTTTGGGACCAACAACCCCACCACCCCTCCCCCGCCCCGTTGCCTTGCTTCAAAATGGGTGGTGGGAATTTACACTCAGTGGCCGGAGCAGGTGGGTGGCACTGGTACATTGACAACATTGCCTGTACCCAGTTGAAAAGCACGCTGCCTCTGGGGGTTTGGAGAGATCATTTGATGAGAGATCTGCCTCTGGGACAACTTGTGGCCAACAGTTTAGTTCCCATGAGGACATTGGGGGTTCGAGACCAATCCCTGGGGCCTCTGTGTCAAATTTAGTTCAGAGATAGAGTGCCCTTCGGCCCACCGAGTCCGCACCGACCAGCGATCCCCCGCACACTATCCCACACACGCTAGGGACAATTTATACTTATACCAAGCCTATCAACCTCGAGTTAGGGTTAGGGTTTCCTCGCTCAATACAAAGGCGCACAGGTTTGTATAAATTGTCCCTAGCATGTGTAGGATAGTGTGCGGGGGATCGCTGGTTGCAGGCTTGGACCCGGGGGGGGGGAGGGCCCGTGGCGTGGGCGGGAATGGCGAGGGTGGGGGAGGATGCGAGGGCCTGGCGGGGGGCGGGAGCGTGGGCCCGGTGGGGGGTGGGAAAGGCGAGGTGGGGGGTGGGGGGCAATGGACTGGCGGAGGGGGGGGAGGGGTGGCGTGTACCCGGCCAGAGCGGAGCCTGGTGTCGGGCCACGGCCGCTGCCAGGACTGGGTTCATAGTCAGTCGTTCCTGCTTCCCGCCTGGTAACGGGAGAACAGTCTCCCCGGACAGACCGCCGGCAGCGGGGATGCTCCGATGCCGCGGATGGAGCCGATGGACCGGGCGGGCAGACACCGTTTTTGTCTGGTTGAAGTGAAACAAACCTTAACATTGGCGTAGTCGAGCAGGATCTTGCTGGAAACTATCTCTGAATACTGAGTAGGAGGCTACAGTCTGGCCGGGATCTCGAAGGGAGTAGAAAGTGGACTATCGGACCCCTTGAGTCTGAACTCCTGAACGTACCCAGGAACACTGTGGTCCTTCGTCTGCCAAGATCTTTCAGAACAGACAAGTTCAAGTTCAAGTTCAAGTGAGTTTATTGTCATGTGGCCCTGTATAGGACAATGAAATTCTTGCTTTGCTTAAGCACACAGAAAATAGTAGGCATTTACTACAAAACAGATAAATGTGTCCATATACCATGATATAAATATATACACACATGAATAAATAAACTGATAAAGTGCAAATAGCAGAAAGTGGTTATTAATAATCAGAGTTTTGTCCGAGCCAGGTTTAATAGCCTGATGGCTGTGGGGAAGTAACTATTCCTGAACCTGGTTGTTGCAGTCTTCAGGCTCCTGTACCTTCTACCTGAAGGTAGCAGGGAGATGAGTGTGTGGCCAGGATGGTGTGGGTCTTTGATGATACTGCCAGCCTTTTTGACACAAGGTAAGACAAATTTTGTGATTGTTGACTCAGACTAAGTAGGCTGTCTGAAGTAGAAGACCTATTTCGACCTCCTTCGACTATGTTGAAGACTAGCTTCAACCAGCTACGACTAGCTACGACTAACTTCGGGAAAATTGGACACCGAATAGTGGAGAGTGAAGACGATCTCCTTCGATCTCCTTTGACCTCCCTTCGACCTCCCTTCGACTATGATGAAGACTATCTACGACTACCGTCGATTACCTTTGGCTACCCTTGATTACCTATGAATAACATGACGACCTACTACGACTAAACCTACAAGTAAAAAAAGTATCGAGTTTTTCCCATGGTGACCTTTTTTTAACTCGCGGGTTTTTACCTATTGAAAAAAACGCCGCGACCTAGCCGAGGCCTCGAGTACGCGGAGACCACTCTCGAGCATGAAGAAGAGTTACAAAGACCTTCTACGACCTTGTGTCGACCACTTTTGTCTACCTTAGATACCAGACATGGGTCACGAAAGTTAAAATCATGAGCCCGTTTGGCATCTAGGCCCATGGCCTACCTGATCTATTAAACTTATTGATAACATTTTTTTTCCATTCTTTCCCATGATGGTCACATTGTGTATCTGTTTTCCATGAAACCGCTCTTTGCGTCACACCCATAAATGATCATTTAAGTTACGCAAACATAAACAGATGCCAAATGCAAAACTAAATGACCTCAACCAGTCTCACAAACCATCTGCCAGTTTAAAACAGGTTATGACAAAGATCTTAAACATATTTACTGCAGAATTATATTGCAGTTTGGTTCTAATGATGGAAACATTTGTTTTATTTCTCTTGTTCTTGGTTTCTGTTGATATCTTCAACTGGAGAGTGATCTGTGAAAAAATCCATGTCATGTTTTACTGCATAACACTGTACACTCAATCAGCTAACTGGTTGAGTGTCTCATATTATCTAGCCTGCTAGTCCAGCCTCTAGTTAGATTCGTCATTGAGATTGAGCTAATAAGACCTATGTATTTGAGGTCTGTGTGCTTTCTTAAATAAACAACTTATACTCATGCATGGATTCTGAGCCATTAGACATTGTCACATGGTAACAGAAGGCACGGGAACACCTTGGATCAACGTCTTCAGTGATTTTTACGGACCTTTCACAGTCTTTGCCATGACTGATTCATTCCTCTAGCCCGATGGGGATATCGAAGAGCAATGGCGAGTTTTCGAGGAAGACTTCAAACCCCGCCATTTTAGATTTTCCATCGTAGGCTACAGTGTTCTCTGTGTTGGATGCCAAGAGCTCGTTCTGGCAAATTCCTCTTGACTATCAATCATCGCTGCTCACTACTTTCAGCACAGCCTTCGGACGCTACAGATTTCTACACATGCCGTTTGGCACCAATTCAGCCAGCGAAGTATTCCAACACTTGATGGAGCAGATTTTTGACAGGTGCCCCTGCGTGATCATTGTGGATGGTAGCAGGTAAAGTCAAAACAGAAACACGATGACAATTTGAAAAAGGTGCTCGACCGCGCCAGGGAGGTATACTTAAGAGTTAACCCCAGTAAACGCAAGTTTTGAGTCAACCAAGTTAACTATGTTGGTCACCTTTTCACCAGCAACAGCCTCAAAGCCGATCCTGCTAAGACAGCAGCCAATAGTGAAATGGCAGCGCCGACCGATGTTGCCAGTCTGTAAAGATTTTTAGGCATGGTGAACAACCTGGGCAAGTTTGTTCCACACTTCAGCGAGCTCTCAGCCCTGCTATGCCAGCTCACTCACTAGGACACTGTTTGGATGTTGCACGAGCAGCAGCAATGAGCTTTCAACATTTTAAAACAACAGATGTCATGCCCAGCCACTCTGGCGTACTTCGATGTTAATCAGCCAGTCACGCTGACCTGCAATGCCTCCCAGTATGGCCTCCAAGAAGATCAGCCAATTGCTTATGCCTCACAGACCATGACGGACACAGAGACTCGGTACGTGCAGATCGAGAAAGAGTTACTAACAATGGTATTCGCTTGTGTGAAGTTCAATGTTTGGCAAAGCTGTGACAATCGAAACGGACCATCAAACACTGTTTCCATCCTCAATAAACCGATACACGTTGCACCAGACAAGCTGCAAAGAATGATGCTGCAGCTCCAGAAGTATGACATCACCCTAATCTACAAACGTAGTAAAGACATGTACCTGGCAGACACCCTGTCCCGTGCACACAGGAAAACAAACGACAGGCATGCAGCCAAGAAGGACACATTTGATGTTATGATGATTGACCACAGTTACCCCTTGGGGTTGGATAGGTTGATTGCTCACACAGCTGAAGATAACACCCTACAGGAACAAGCAGCACTCATTTCCACTTTCGGTGCAGCCATATATTTCCCGTCAGGGACAAACTGGTAATCGAGAACGGAGTTATTATGAAGGGCCACAAAGCAATGTCCCAGTTTCATGCAGCGGGTGTTTTTTCATTCCATACATAGAGGGCATCCTAGTTCAGAAGCAACGGTGCAACGGGCCAAGAGCATGTTTTTCTGGTCTGCCGTGTCGGACTATATGTACCAGAGGATGCACTAATGTGCAGTATGTAACAGTCTAGCACCGCACCAGCAGTAACTGCTCCTTCATCACCTGGTTCCTGATCTGCCGTGGACAACCTCGGCGACTGACATTTTCGATTGGAATGGCAACCAGTACCTGGTTCTAGTGGACTCCTACTCCAGTTGGTTTGAGATTGATTTGCTCCACACTGCCTCATCAGCGGCAGTTATTCTGAAACTTGCAAGACACTTCTCAGTTCACGGGGCCCATCTCTCCCTCATGTCGGACAATGAAGGACAATTTACAAGCCAAAGCTTCAAAGACTTTACCCAACTCTGGGATTTCAAACATGTCACCAGCAGCCCAGTATATCCGCAATCAAACGGGTTAGCAGATGGTGGTGCCTCGTGGCAGCGGCCTCTGCAGTCCATCTGTCATTTAAAAAAAATGTTTTGTCCTGTTGAGTGTATAGTTTGGTTGTAGTTTAGATATTGTTTTTAGCTGTGTATATGTGGCGGGCAGGGGGGGAAACTTTTAAATCTCTTCCCTGTGCGGGGGAACCGACCTTTTCCCTGTCGGGTTTCCATTGTCGTTGGGGCCTAGCACCGTGGAGCAGCCACCATCCGGAACGACCTGGGGGCTTCAGTCACGGAGCCTGCGGACTCACCATCGTGGAGCTGGCCGGCTTCGGAGCGTGGGGAGCTGTGGTAGCGCGCGGCTGCGACCCGACTTCGGAGCTTCGGAGGCTCCAGCCGCAGGCCTGGTGGACGGTGACATCGGGAGCTCGCGTGTCCCTGGTGGGAGACCACTTTTCGGAGCTCACGCAACGGCAACTTCTCCCGAATTGCGGGGTTGAAAATTACCCAGAGCGGGGCCTTACATCGCCCGGCGCGGCTTTAACGGCCGCGGGACTTGCCATCGCCCACCGGGGGCTCCAACATCAAGATCCGGAGCAGAGCCTTACATCGCCCGGTTGGTTAGGGAGAGAATAAATCCCCTTAAAGATCAGCATGCTTATCTTTATGTAGAGTCACAAGTGATGGGGGAGATATTAAATGAATATTTTTCCATCAGTTTTTACTGAGGAGGAGATCATGCAAGCTAACTAACTAAGTTTTGAAGCCTTAGGCCATTGAATTATCAAAAAGGAGAATTTTGATGGTTTTAACATAGATTCAGGTGGATAAATCCCAGGGCTTGACCTAGTGCATCCTTCAATCGTAAGAAGCTAGGGAATAAATTGCAGAAACCCTTGCCGAAAGATTTATATCAGGTGAAGTTCCGGAGACGGGAGGGTGGCTAATGTTGCACCATTAGGAAGGCAGCAAAGGGAAGCCTAGAAACTTCAGGGTCAATGGACCTGACATGAGTGTTGGGAAAGTTGTTGTAGGAGTTTCACAGCGACAGCATCTATCAGCATTTGTTTAGGTAGGGACTAATTAGAGATAGTCAGCATGGTTTAGTGTGTGGGAAATAGTGTCTCACAAATGTTATAGCGTTTTATTGCACCAAGAGGATTCATGACATTAAAGGTTGTCTACATGGACTTTAGCAAGGTCCCGTATATGGTAGGCTAATCTGATAGGTTTGTTAGATGACATGGAATCCAAGATGAGCTAGCCAATTTGATTCAAAATTAGCTCGGAAGAAAAACTCAATGGGTAATGGTGGAGAGTTGCTTTTCAGTTTGGAATCCTGTGATCAGTCCTGTCGCAGGGATCAACTATTGTTTGTTACTAACATCAACAACATGGATGACAATGTAGTTAATATTGTTAGTAAATTTGTACATGACACCAGAGTTGATGGTATAGTGGACAGTGTGGACAATGGACAGTGCCTACCCCCCTTCTCCCTCAATCCCCTCACACTCCCTCCTCCACCCCCCCCCCCCCTCCCCCATCTCCATCCTCCTAATTTCCCTCATCCTCCTCCCCTCACTCCCATTCCCTGCCCCAGCACCTACCCAGGTCATAGAGCAGTGCCAGGGCCTGGAAATCTGCCCGGTTCTCATACTCGTGCCGGCCCTGGCTGTAGACTCCAGCTGTCAGCTCGGCCACCGCCTGGGCTCTAGTCCACACCCAAACTTCATCTCTGGGCTCGTCCATGGATCCAGTGGCAGCTTCTTTCTTGGCCCCAGTCACTGCCCCATCCCAAACCCCAGGCTCGGAACTCACTCCAGCTCCAGCACCAGGCTCGGCTCCAGCCCGGGTCCAGTCCCCGGGCTCGGCCCGTGGGACCTTCCCCCCCACCATGTACCGGGCGGCCGTCGGGCGCCGGTAGCTGCCGCCACTCCCCATTGACCGCTCTGGATTTTTATTACTCTGGAAAAACAGGGGTTGCTTCTGTTTTCTCCAGGTGCTCCGGTTTCCTCCCACATTCTAAAGGGGTGTAAAGCATTGGCCACCACATTGCCCCTAGTGTGTAGAAAAGTGGGAAGTGGAATCACATTGAACTAGTGAATGTGTGATGATGGTTGATGTGGACTTGATGGGCCGAAGGGCCTGTTTCCTTGTGGTCATCTCTACAACAAAAAAAAGAAGCCGTATGACTTGCTGAGCAACTCCAGGATTTTCTGATTATATTTTGGATTTCTGGCATCTATGGTTCTTTTTCATTTTTGAATAACCAGAGACATCACAAATTCAAAGAGGTAGAGTCACAGTCATACAACATAGAAACAGGTCCTTCAGCCCAACTTGCCACGCTGACCAATATGCCCCATCTACACTGGTACCACCTTCCTCTGTTTGGCCATATTCCTCTAAATTCATCATGTCCATTTACCTGTCTAAATGTTTTTTAAATGTTGTGATAGTACCTGCCTCACCAACCTACTCTGGCTGTTCGTTCCATATGCCTACCACCCTTTTGTAAAAATAGTTGCCCCTCAGTTAAAGCTTTTCTCCCTCGCATTAAACCCACGTCCTCTGATTCTTGATTCCCCTACTCTGGGTAAAAGACTGCATTTACGCTATCTATTCCTCTCATGATCTTATACACCTCAATAAGATTAATTCTCATCCTCCTGCACTCCAAGGAATAAAGTTCTAGCCTGGTCAACCTCTCCCTACAGCTCAGGCCCTTGAGTCCTGGCAACATTCTCATAGATGTCTCTGCACCCTTTTCACAGTAGCTTAACAACATCTATTCTGTAAAAGAGTGACAAAAACTGAATACAATACTCTAAATGTGGTCTCACCAATATCTTATACAACTGTGACATGACCTCCCAACTTACATACACCATACTGACTGATGAAGGCCACTGTGCTGAAGGCCTACTTGACATTCTTATCGACTTGTGATGCCATTTTCAAGGAACTCTGCACCAGCACTCCTTCCATCATCACACTCTGCCTACTTTCATGAAGCCAATTTTCTATCCTGTTGGCTAATTCTTCTTGGATCCCATGCGATCTAACCGTCCAGAGCAGCCTACCACACGGTACCTTGTTAAATGACTTGCTGAAATCATGACTTGCTGAAATCATAGCGTGATTGACAGGAGAGAGAGAATCTCAACCTTTTTTAAACACAAATAACCCTTATTTTTCATCGATGGGAAAAATCCTCGGCACCTGATCAGCGGAGGGGGACTCTGAGTAGGATGGCCAAAAATCACAACCATACGTGGTAGCGTTTTTTCTAAAATCAATATAAAGTGCAAACAGGAAGTAGTCAAGATTAGACTTTTAATTATATAGAAGGCAAGGCAACTTTAATTAGGCAAGGAAACTTTAATTAGGCAACACAGCTTTAGCATTTCCAAACCAAAGGCAACACAGCTTTAGCATTTCCAAACCAAAGGCAACACAGCTTTAGCATTTCCAAACCAAAGGCAACACAGCTTTATCAATCAATCAATCAATCAATCAATCAATCAATCAATCAATCAATCAATCAATCAATCAATCAATCAATCAATCAAAGACGTTATTGTCATTCAAAAATCAACAAATGCAAGTCCGAACGAAATTTTGCTGCATCTGGCTCACCGTGCAACATAAAACAACAAAAGGATAAAAAGGATATGGATAAAAGGATATGGATAAAAAGATTAATTAGATAAAAAGATAAAATAGATAAAATTGATAATTGTTGCGGCGCATTATATGGAATTCAAGATTCTGATGGCTCGGGGGAAGAAGCTGTTGCAAAACCTGGCTGTTCTGCTCCTTATACTGCGATACCTTTTGCCCGAGGGCAGCAGAGTGAACAGTTCATGATGGAGATGTGTGGGGTCTTCTATAACGCTGTTGGCCTTGGACAAGCAACGTTTGCACGCAATGTCCTGGATTGAAGGAAGAGAAGTCCCGATGATTTTTTGAAAAGTCCTCACCACTCTCTGCACGGACTTCCAGTCGGAGGCTTTGCAGTCCCCAAACCAGACCGAGATACAGCTGGTCAAAATGCTCTCTATGGTGCCCCTGTAGAAATTGGTGAGGACGGGATGGGGGAGGTGAGCTCTTCTCATCCGGCGCAGAAAGTGCCAACGCTGCTGCGCTCTCTTAACTAGTGATGCGATGATTTGTGACCTGGTCAGACTGTTCGTGATCTGCACCCTCAGGAACTTAGTGCTACTGACCAACTCCAGATCAATGTCATTAATGTGTAGTGGTTTGTGACTGACGGTTGACAAACCGGTTTAGCATTTCCAAATGAAAGGCAACACAGCTTTAGCTTTTCCAAATGAAAGGCAACACATTTTAGCATTTCCAAACCAAAGGCAACACAGTTTTAGCATTTCCAAACCAAAGGCAACACATTTTAGCATTTCCAAACCAAAGGCAACACAGTTTTAGCATTTCCAAACCAAAGGCAACACAGCTTTAGCATTTCCAAACCAAAGGCAACGCAGCTTTAGCATTTCCAAACCAAAGGCAACACAGTTTTAGCATTTCCAAACCAAAGGCAACGCAGCTTCAGCATTTCCAATCCAAAGGCAACACAGTTTTAGCATTTCCAAAACAAAGACACACAGCCTTTGGTTCTAGACCTCGGGCCGGCGGTCGGATCTCTTAAAGTCCACACCGCACCCGCGGCTAGAAGCTCTGCAGACTGCGGCATCAGTATGTTATAGGCCGCAGGCTGGCGGTTGGAGCACTGCTTCGGGCTCACCCGGTCCGCGATGGAAAGTCCACGCCATGCCCGCAGCTAGAAGCTCCACAGACCGCAGCTTCAGGATGTCGTACTCTGTGGGCCAGCGATCGGAGCACTTCTTCTAGCGACCCCCCGGCAAGGGATTGCCCGGCTCCACGATGGAAAGTCCGCGCTGCGCCCGCTGGTGAAGCTCTGAACCCGACTCCGGGAGAGGCCGCACCAATCCAAATTATTAGGCCGCGAGGAAGGGCGAATTGCAACTAGGAGAAAAGTCGCATTCCACCGAGGTAAGTGACTAAAAAACAGTTTCCCCAATTCCCGCCCGGCCCCCCCATATTAACCCATAGTAAAACACACTTTTAGAGATACTAAAAACAGGGACATCAGGACATAAATCACCATGTACTATGATTCAACTGAATTACATTTCTGTATGTAGTTGGACAATACAACTGAAAAAAATGTTCAATTAATGATCCACTTCCAGCAACGATTTCCCTTTTATTTTCGGAATTCATATAATTCCAGACATGTGCTCCATATGTTGCTGAGAAGGTCCGCTCTATATCCTTCATTTTCCAAGGAGTATAGTACATTTTCCAAGCTCGAAATGGGATTGGGTAGAACCGATTTGTGACCCATAAAGAGATGCCGTTGCATTCTTTGCCAATGAAGGGAGCTAGATTATCCATCTGACACCATTTCTTTAGCACACGGGTAAGCAGTTTAGGGCCTTGTTGGCCCCAAATATGTCCAATGTAATTGGTCACAAAATCTTCCATGCAATTCCATAAAACAGGATGATGCCTATGTGAGAAACCTATTGCCCCATTACTGACAGTTCTAGCATGCTCAGGGCATGTAAAGTTAGCAAACGGCATTGGCCTCATTGATATAATATCAGTATCCAGGTAGATGCCCCCATATTTCCACAGCAGTGCTAATCTGCAGCCATCAGCAAACACATGGGTCCAAAACTTCTCCTTTTCTGGATTTACCTGTGGGATAATGGACAAAAATTGTTTAATTCATTATCTTAATTTCCATTCTTTCTAAACATGCAGTCTTTCTTTCTGCAGTCTTTTTGTCTCTTCCTCGTGACACAATCCTTTATCAGTCAAATAATTGACTTGTACAATTGTACAAGATATTGGTGGCAACCCTCTTAGTGTATAGTGTTCTGTTCTGGTCACCCAGCGATAGGGAATAATGTTGAACTAGTTGGGCAGGTTTATTTAGGACTTTATACCTTGGACACAAGGAGACTGGGGAATGATTTCATAGAGGTATGTAAAATCAGTGGAATAGATAGGGTGAATGAATATAGTCAGAACATTTATGAAAAGAGGCATCATTTATGGCAGAAGATTTAATGGGAACCCGAGAATCAATTTTTTCAAACAGTGGCTACATGTAACGAGCTGCCAAAGGAACTTGCTGAGGCAGCTACAATAACAGTATTTCAAAGTCAGACACAAAATGCTGGAATAACCAAGCGGGAAAGGCAGCATCTCTGGAGAGAAGGAATGGGTGACATTTCGGGTCGAGACCCTTCTTCAAACTCAAACTCAATTGTTCAGGCACATGAACAGGAAAGGTTTAGAGAGATATGGGGTGTGATAACGGAAGAAATTATGTGGGAGCTAAAGGGAGCATGTTATATAAAATGTTTCCATGTGGTATCTCCGTCCGCATTGCGGCCGAACATCGTGGAGTTGGCGGCCTCTTGTTTGGGAGTTCTGGAGCTACAAAACAGCGAAGCTTGCGGACTCTAACATCTTGGAGTGGGTGATCCCTTTGCCAGTGGTCGGCCTTTGGTGTTCCAACCTGCGGGAGCTGCGGACTTTAACATCGTGAAACCCGCGGTCCCTGGTTAGGGACCGATTTTGGAAACTCCAAGCCGCAGGAGTTTCGACCAAAGATACTAGAGGAGCAAGTTTGCGCCACTCAGCGAAAAAGACGTAGTATCACATGTGTGATTGTCGACGCCATTTTACCGGTCTGCCCACACACTAGAGTAGACTAGAGGAAGAGTTTATAGAATGTATTAGAGACGGGTTCCTAGAACAGTATGTCACAGAACCGACAAGGGGGGAGGCAATCTTGGATCTGGTCCTGTGTAATGAAGCAGGATTAATTAAAAATGTCATAGTTAGGGACTCGTTGGGAACAAGTGACCACAATATGGTCGAATTCCATATTCAAATAGAAGGGGAGCAGGTTGAAACTCAGGCTAGGGTGCTTAGTCTAAATAAGGGGGATTATGAAGGTATGAGGACTGAGCTGATCTAAGTTGACTGGGATAGCAGACTCAAGAATAAGACGGTACATGAGCAGTGGTGTACGTTTAAGGATCTACTGTATAACCTTCAAGAAAAATTTATTCCTATGAAGAAAAAAAGGGGTAAGGGTAAGAACAGTCAGCCATGGCTCAGTAAAACTATAAAGGATAGTATTCGGCTGAAGGCAAGGGCATATAAGGTAGCCAGAGATAGTGGGAGGGTAGAGGATTGGGAAGCATTTAAAGGTCAGCAAAAAATAACTAAGAGATTAATTAAGACGGGGAAAATAGACTATGAAAGGAATTTAGCGAACAACATAAAAACTAATAGTAAGAGTTTTTATAGCTATATAAAAAGAAAAAGGGTGGCTAAGGTGAACGTTGGTCCATTGGAGGGTGAGACTGGAGAGTTGTTGGTGGGGAACATGGAAATGGCAAATGCATTAAACGAGTATTTTGTATCAGTCTTCACCATAGAAGACACAAAAAATATTCCAACGCTGGATAAACAGGGGGCGGTAGGAATGGAGGAGCTAAATACTATTAAGATCACCAAGGAGGTGGTATTAGGGAAATTAATGAGACTGAAGGAGGATAAATCCCCTGGGCCTGATGGATTACATCCAAGGGTCTTGAGGGAGATAGCGGTGGGGATTGTGGATGCATTGGTGATAATTTTCCAAAACTCCCTGGAGGCAGGAACGGTCCCAGTGGATTGGAAAATGGCCAATGTAACACCTATATTTAAAAAAGGAAGTAAACAGAAGGCGGGTAACTATAGACCGGTTAGTCTAACATCGGTGGTGGGTAAAATGTTAGAGACAATTATTAAAGAAACACTAACGGGGCACTTGGATAAACATGACTTCATCGGACAGAACCAGCATGGTTTTGTGAAGGGGAAGTCCTGTTTAACGAATCTGCTCGAATTCTTTGAGGAAGTAACAACCCGGGTGGATAAAGGGGAACCGGTGGATGTGGTATACTTGGACTTCCAAAAGGCTTTTGACAAGGTGCCACATAAGAGACTATTGCTAAAAATAAAAAATTATGGGATTGGGGGTAATATATTAGCATGGGTAGAGGATTGGCTAACAAATAGGAAGCAGAGAGTGGGGATAAATGGTTCATACTCGGGATGGCAACCGGTAACTAGCGGGGTTCCGCAAGGGTCGGTGCTGGGACCCCAGTTGTTCACAATTTATATAAATGATTTGGAGGAGGGAACCAAGTGTAATATATCAAAATTTGCGGACGATACAAAAATGGGAGGAAAAGTAGGGGATGAGGAGGATAGGAAGAGTCTGCAAAAGGATATAGATAAGCTAGGTGAGTGGGCAACAACTTGGCAGATGAAATTTAATACTAATAAATGTGAAGTCATTCACTTTGGGAAAAAAAATTATATGGCAAGTTATTTTCTAAATGAGGAGGAGCTGCGTTGTAATGCAACGCAAAGGGATCTAGGGGTATTAGTACATGAATCACTAAAAGTTAGTATGCAGGTGCAGCAAGCAATCAGGAAGGCCAATGGAGTTTTGGCCTTTATTGCTAGGGGGATTGAGTATAAAAACACGGAGGTCTTGCTGCAGCTGTACACAGTATTAGTGAGACCACATTTGGAATACTGTGTACAGTTCTGGGGTCCATACTTAAGAAAGGATGTACTAGCCCTGGAGGCAGTGCAGCGAAGGTTTACAAGATTAATTCCTGCAATGAGGGGATTGACATATGAGGAAAGGTTAAGTAGGCTGGAACTCTACTCTTTGGAGTTTAGAAGAATGAGAGGCGATCTCATTGAAACATATAAGATCGTGAGGGGCCTTGATCGGGTGGATGCACCGAGGATGTTCCCAATGATCGGGGAAACTAGAACTAGGGGACATAGTTGCAGAATAAGGGGGGGCTCTTTTAAAACTGAGATGAGGAAGAACTTCTTCACCCAGAGGGTGGTTAATTTATGGAATTCACTGCCCCAGGGAGCAGTGGAAGCAGAAACGTTAAATATATTTAAGTCTAAAATAGATGTTTTTTTAGCTGCCAAGGGGATAAGGGGTTACGGGGAGAGGGCAGGGATATGGGCCTAGGTATGGTTAGTATAGTAAGACCTGAGTGATCTCCTGGACAAGTGTCGATCGCCTGGATTGGGGTCGGAGAGGAATTTCCCGGATTTTTTTTCCCGAATTGGACCTGGGTTTTTATCCGGTTTTTTGCCTCCCCCAGGAGATCACGCGGTTCTTGGGGTGGAGAGGGGTGATAGCGGTATAAAGGGGAGGGTAGTGTCTTGTGTTCTGTGTCTTGTGTCTACTGTTTGTGGGTAAGTGTGTCTGTTTAGTGTTCAGCCATGAGCGAATGGCGGTGCGGGCTCGACGGACCTGGTGGTCTACTCTTGCACCTACTTTCTATGTTTCTATGTTTCTATGTTTGTGTCTACTGTTTGTGGGTAAGTGTGTCTGTTTAGTGTTCAGCCATGAGCGAATGGCGGTGCGGGCTCGACGGACCTGGTGGTCTACTCTCGCACCTACTTTCTATGTTTCTATGTCCGTGAGGCTGAGGTTGGGAAATGGGTGGGGTGGGGGGAGGGTAGAAGCAAAAAGCCCCCGGTGAGAAATGGTATTTAACTCGGAAATTGAGGATAGATAAAAGCTGGAGTAACTCAGCAGGACAGGCAGCGCAGCGACTCTGGAGAGAAGACCCTTCTTCAGACTGAACTGAACTCTCGTCGGTAAGAGTACTTGTGATTGTCTGCAGAAGGGTCTCGACCAGAAACGCAACCCTCTCCCCAGAGCCGCTGCCCGTCCCGCTGAGCCACCCCAGTGGGACTCTCTCTCTCTCTCTCTCTCTCTCTCTCTCTCTCTCTCTCTCTCTCTCTCTCTCTCTCTCTCTCTCTCTCTCTCTCTCTCTTCTTCCCCCCCCCCATCTGCCTTTCTCTCTCTTCCTCCCCCCTCTCTCTCTGCCTGAGAGTTGGCAGCCCTGCTAGTGTCCTAGGTCCAAAGGAGGATAGAAAGAAAATACTTTAAATGGTCTACGTAAGAAGTTTTAAATAAGCTCTTCTACATTGAAGGTAAATTGACATGTCAGTGGCAAAATACATCTTCAATATACAGGTCTCTCCCCACAACTGAACAATTGCACTTAAATGCTATATATTGTGATATATATTTATAAAAAAAGATTTGTGTGTGTATATATATATATACATACATACATACACAGAGATTGAAAGAAAAAGGTTGTTAAGCAAATTAGAGGAAATCTGAATAAAGAAACTAGAGAAATATGTCAAATCACATAACACATTTAAAAAACATCTCGCACAACGCCACGTGCTAGGCGTATGCCGTCGACGCTGCATACGTCGGCCGAGACGCTGCGTACGCCCGCCGAGACGCTGCGTACGCCGTCCGAGACGTTGCGTACCCCGGCCGAGACGCTGCGTACGCCCGTCGAGACGCTGTGTACGCCCTCAATGCGCCTGCAGGCATTGCAAGATTATACAATACAATTTATTGTCATTTGAGCCTCAGTGAGGCTCAAACGAAATTCTGTTTCCACAGCCATACAAACAAAGACAATTCCTAGACATACACACAATTTAGTTCACACAAACATCCATCACAGTGG
Source organism: Amblyraja radiata (assembly GCF_010909765.2). Lineage (NCBI taxonomy): Eukaryota > Metazoa > Chordata > Chondrichthyes > Rajiformes > Rajidae > Amblyraja > Amblyraja radiata. The sequence continues at coordinate 26,913,373 of NC_045968.1, forward strand.
ACCCACTGTGATGGAAGGCAAAGTCTTTTCTCTCCCCTGTTCTCCATGTCTCTCCCGATGTCGAAGCCCCAGGCGGGCGATGATAAGTCCCACGGCCATTTTAGTCCGTGCCAGGCGATTTACGGCCCCGCTCCCGGTCATTCCAACCCCGCGACACGGGCTGGAGAAGTCGTGTTGCGGGTGCTCCGGGAAGCGGTCTCTCTCTCCCCCCGGACCCGTGAGCTCCCGATGTCCCAGTCCACCGGACCTGAAAACACAGATTTTTCAAGCGACCACGTTTGGTCGCGCTAGACGCATGCAATCGCATGCTGGTGGGGACAGGTCCTTAACTTGCCTCTCACACACAGGCACACACAAACACACATTGATATAAATATATATATAAGTTAAATTTAATTTTGTGCACAGTGTGTGTTAAAGCAATACAAGGGAAGCTGCACAACACAATGCAAGGGAAACTACGCAAAGGTGGCGGCTGGGGAGGAAAGATGGGAGGGAAATGGGGGAACAGGGGGAAAACATTTACAATAAAATTAACTAAAATATGTGAGGTGATAGATGCGCTATATCAAACACTTCCTGACAACACTGATTACACTGATGATAGAGCGGATTACACAGCGGGAGGCAAATCGGACAAATGGCGGCCGTGACGTTCCGTCACGTACTACACGTCAGCCCATTGGATTTCGGAGGAGTGGCCTATCTTGCTCCTCTATAATCTTTGGTTTCGACCATCCCGATGCGGAAGCTTAGATCGCCCCGACATAGGAGCTCAATCGCTCTCGACAGCCTATCCAACCTCTCCATATAACTCAAAACCTCCAGAACTGATAACTTCCTTAAAAATCTTCTTTGCACCCTTTGCAGTTTGTTATTTTGATTGCAATAATTAAATCCAGACAACATAGTGGTCATTAATATCTATTTTAAATATCGAAACTGTTTAAAATCTCTTCCCTGTCCAGGAGACCCGACCTTTTCCCTGTCGGGTCTCCGTTGTCGTTGGGGCCTAGCATCGTGGAGCGGCCTCCAACCTGAACGACCCGGGGGCTTGGAAGACTGCGGAGCTGCGGACTACTCACCATCGTGGGGCTGGCCGGCCTCGGAGCGTGGGGAGCGGTGGTGACTCGCTGCTGCGACTCGACTCCTGGGGCCCGGAGGCTCCAGCAACGCAGCCGCAGGTCTGGTGGACTGGGACATCGGGAGCTCGCGGTTCCGGGGGGGAGACCGCTTCCCGGAGCTCCCACAACGCTACTTCTCCAGCCCATGTCGCGGGGTTGGCACTACCCGGAGCGGGGACGTACATCACCCGGCGCGGCTTCATGGCCGTGGGACATTACAGCGCCCGCCGGGGGCTCCAACACTGTGACTTTTAGACCGGGAGCGGGTTCGTAAATCGCCCGGCACGGCCTAAAATGGCTGTGGGACTTATCTTCGCCCGCCTAGGGCTTGGACATCGGGAGAAAAATGGAGAACAGGGGAGAAAAAAGACTTTGCCTTCCATCACAGTGGGTTCACTGTGATGGATGTTTGTGTGAATTAAATTGTGTGTATGTCTGTAGGAAATTGTCTTTGCATGGCTGTGGAAACGGAATTTCGTTTGAGCCTCACTGAGGCTCAAATGACAATAAATGGTATTGTATTGTATTGACTATTGCAGCAGCAAACATTAAAAATCTACTGTATCAATTCATGTTTTATAGATGCCCAACCAGTAAACATTCACTGACTTATTTGGCAGAAAATCCCAAAAATTCACCACACCACCCTCTTGAATTCACCACACCACAAGAAGTTCCGCCTCAATTTTTATCCTGAATGTCCAGTCCTATTTGGAGCTAGTCATCCCCTTAATATAGACACATAATCAAGGGAAGCATCATCTCAGCATTTACCCTTTCAAGCACCTTACGAATATTGGACATTTTAGGGATATAGCTTTCTAATCTCATTTGAGCACTGGCCCAAGATGTTCAATCTCAGTTATACAACAAACCTGCCATGCAAGGAATCAACCTGGTGCAACTTTACTGCATTCCAATTAGTGTGTTCTTCCTCATTCAAGGAATTTCAGATAGACTGAGTCAACTTACTCCCAGGAAGAACATAGTCAATGCACACTCTTCCTGTTATGTACATGTCCAAATGTCCTTTAAGTGTTGTCAGAAGCTGCCTCAAGCACTTCCCCCAGCTCATTCCATAGACAGACCATTCACTGTGTGGAAAATCAGGCCTCACGAATCTATTGTGTGCGTTCACCTGATCCATGTCCCTAACATCATTAGACACGTCTATAAGATCACCCCTCAGTCTCCTTAGCTTGAAGAACAAATGCCAAGCCTGTCCACCATCTTCCAATAATTTAGTCCTTGTTTCCTGGTTAATATCATGTTAAAAAAAACAATCAAACTTAATGGAATCTTTCCTGGGTGATCAAAACAAACACAAAACTCACCAACTTCTTGTGCAACTGCATCATCAACATCCTATACCTAATGTTTTCACTAATGTAGGTCAGCATGTCTCATTGTTATCACCTCCCCACAGCCAAGAATTGATCATTGGGGACTCCACTTTTGCTTCATCATTGGTGCCGCCTCAGATTTGTTTTGAACCTTTTCATACCCCGAGTTACTCTCTCCCCAACGCTCAGTCTGAAGAAGTGTCTCGAGCCGAAATGTCACATTCCTTTTCTCCAGAGATGCTGCCAGACCCGCTGAGTTACTCCAGCATTTTGTGTCTATCTTTATGTCTAAAGCTTTCTTCACCACCCTGTCCACCTATGATGTTACTTTCAGTGAAATATGTACTTGTACTCCTATCTCCCTCTATTCTACAGCCTTCCCCAGGACCCTAAAATTCACTGAGAAATTCCTACTCTGGTTTGACGACCCAAAATGTAACACATCACACTTTCTTCTTATTAGTTACCTTTTGATGCCAGAATTTCAATGAAGTATCATCAAACAGTTCGGTAGCGTTTAAAGGGAGAAGGACAACATTCTTCATTGAGGAGAGCAATGAGATGAGTCTGTACTTAGGCTCTGGATATTGGCTCAAGTTGCCACTGAACCCCTTCATGAAGAAGTAGATTGGTTTATCTGGGTTTTGACGAGCAGTAGACTCCACTGAGCACATCACCAATGGCTTCAGCTCCACCTTGTCTGTTGTTTCCACAAACATAATCCCAGGGTCCAGGAGTGGACGAGGATCATCCATGGGAGCTTCATCTTCCACGTGTGACATTCTTACCATGTGCTTTTGAAAATGTTGTTCTGTTTTCATATGCCAACTTACATACAGCAGAACACTAGCTCCAATTATGAAAACAAGGCTAAATGTCTTTCGAATGGGAATCATGGTGTGGCAATGAGGTGCTTCTCCAAAGGATCCTGTGAATTAATAAATCAAAAAGTATTATTCCCTGAGCATGGAAGAGCCTGAATTTATTTTGATAGCTTAGGAATAGCAGCAGGCTGAGAAATCTGAAACTTCAAAAGACAACAATTGCCAAGCAATTAGAAGTCTAATTTATTTGTACTACCAGGTGTGTGCCAATGGAATCAATATAAAAATAGGTCCTGTTGACTATATAGGGAGAGATTCATTACTGACAAAAACAGCAGATAGCAATGTTGGGAATCCTGACCGACCATCCAGAATTTATCACCTTCTGCCTCACCCTACATTTGTTTGACTCAGCTCAGCCCAGCATTAGAAATGTTATGGTAGCAAGTCCTGCTTGTGAACTTGAGGAGGCGGTAGATATGAGCTGTGCACATTGAGGGTGGAGGCGTGGAGGTAGGATTGCCTGAGGATGAAAGATCAGTGATAAAGGCATTCGATTTTTGGATGGAGGGAAGGATGAGGTTTGTTTTTGGCAGCTGGAAGAAGGGTCTCGACCTGAAACGTCACCCATTCCTTCTCTCCAGAGATGCTGCCTGTCCTGCTGAGTTACTCCAGCATTTTGTGTCTACCTTAAATGAAAGGTGGAAGTAATTTTAATAGGACAGACAGCAACATGTTTAGTCAATAACATTTCATCAGATTTCTTCAGTTCCTTGTCAGACAGGTTTATGAGCTTTAATTCTGCCAGAGCTTGTTGCTGAAGGGTGGAGGCCTGTGACGAGTGTGTGCCTCATGGATCAGTACTGGGCCCATGGCTGTGAACCTATGGGGTGGTTGCATTTTGGGGAGTCAAACCTGGCCAGGAACTTCTCAGTGAACGATAAGGTATTTTTGTGGTGTTGTCAAGCAGAGGGAGGAAGAGAAAATGCATGGAATGCGTGCAAAGGCTGTTATGTGACTTTTAAAAATGTATTGGAAGAAATATTGATCAATTCGATGTTCCAGGCAGAATAGGATCTGATTGAAAGATCCCGTTGCTCTGTAAATTTGCAGTGCCTTGTGATTTAAGAGGCAGTATTTCTTGAAGAAATTGTGTGACTTGCGTGGAAGCCACACATCCATCTTTTCCTTAATATGGATTATGTGTTGGAGGTTTTCACTGTGAAAATTGGTATTTCAAAGTTTTTCTGTTATTTGGGAAGGCTCTAAAGGAAGAGAGGTGCAGGCCCTGTTTGTATGTTTCTCTGTTTTGTTGTATCTGTGTTTTAATTTTTTTAATTTAATTTCTTTGGAGTTGGTTTGCGAGAGACCAATGGACACACAGCATTTGGAGAAACTGGAGTTCAGGGTATTTTTAAATTGTGAATTTGAAACTGGTTTAAGGAAGACTAAAATATGTGGGAAACAATCCTAAAACTTGCTTTTGCTAACAGGAATATTTTCTTTTCCAGAATCTTCAATCATTCTGCACAAGATTTTTGAAATGCTGATTTTGAGACATAGTGTATGAAGCAGTGTTAACCATAAGTCGTGAAACTTCATAAAAAGTACTTCATTCAACCATGGCGTTAGCCTCCATAAAGTTCTGCATCGTAGATCATATTGAAGCCGGTGCTTAGCTAATCGCATACTGCCTGATGGCATAGTGGAAAACTAGCATGGAGCATGGATCATGGATTGGGTCAGCAATAGCAAAACCAAGCATGGATCAAATCAGCATATGTGATTGATCTACAATAGAAACATAGAAAAATAGGTGCAGAGTAGGGCATTCTGCCCTTCGAGCCAGCACCACCATTCAATATGATCATGGCTGATCATCTAAAATCAGTACCCCGTTCCTGCCTATTCCCCACATCCCATGATTCCTTTAGCCCTGAGAGCTAAATCTAACCCTCTCTTGAAAACATTCAGTGAATTGGTCTCCACTGCATTCTGTGGCAGAGAATTGCACAGATTCACAACTCTCTGGTGACCAACTTTTTCCTCATCTCAGTCTAAAATGGCCTACCCTTTATTCTTATGACCCATGGTCCTGGAATCCCCCAACATCGGGAACATTTTCCTATATCTAGCCTGTCCAATCCTTTAAGTATTTAAATGTTTCTATAAGAAACATATTGTTAATCATATTGTTAGCATTTTGACTTGGAAGAAATAGGAACTGAAATTAGGGTTGACTTCCAGTAGAAGATTTAAAAGTACAGAGGATGACTCCTCAAACATCTTTTAAGACCCTGGAGGATATTGCACTTCAATCAAGAATCTTGCTCTTTATATTATAGCACATACAAGTCCAGCCTTTTAAGGATGACTTGACTATTGGCATTTTATTCAAAACATAACCCTTGTCCGGAAACACTTCCTTACAAGAGAACCTAGATAAATGCCATTTCTCTTTTCACATTTCTTCCCAGTCTCTCCTTCAACATGAACATGACAACATTTTCATTGAAAACCTTGAACCAAAGAGCTCAGAAGAGGAAATCCCCAAGGACTTTTCTACAGCAGTGGT